>NW_027069647.1:244153-375709 GCF_002906115.3 Quercus suber | reverse complement strand
GGTATTTCCTCACATACCCACAACAAAACACATATACCTTCACTTCCGATTCAGCAACACATACCGGCGACGCGAAGGCGACGCACCAAGCGTTGCGCTCAGCGTCACTTCAGCGGCCCATCGGCGACGTGAAGGTGACGATCCAAGCGTCACGCTCAGCGTCGCTTTAGTGGCCCACCGGCGACGCGAAGGCGACGATCCAAGCGTCGCGCTCAGCATCGCTTCAGCGGCCCACCGGCGACGCGAAGGTGACGCACTGGCAACGATCCAAGCGACGCACTCGCGATGATCCAAGCGTCGCTTCAGCGGCGCACCGGCGATGCACCCAGTGACGCTTCGGCTCCCACCTAGCGACGGTTCGGCTTCCAAGCGCCGGTTCGGCTTCCCTTCGATGACCCTTCGCTACCATTCACCGATTCAGGTCTTCCTTTTTTTTTTTTTTTTTTTTTTTTTTGTTATTCAATTCTTATATTTTTTTGCTAATCTTCTTCTCTTTTTGGTTTTGACTGATTGTTACCCAAAAAACTAATATCTGAGTTTTTTTTTTAATGAAATTCAATTTTGTGACCTTTTGTTTTACAGGAAGAGACTAGTGTCTGAAGCTATAAAGAATTGGATTTCACTTCAGGTTGTTTTGACTTTCTTTAAGCTCTTGTTGTGGAATTTTTTTTTTTTTTTTTTTTTTTTTTTTTTTTTTTTTTTTTGTGTTCCTGCATTTCTTTTATTAAAATGTCTTTGCATAGATGTTTTTGATCAATATTTTCTAACTTTTATGTCAAAAATCCAAAAACACATAAAAAGTAAAAAATCAAAAAGGTTTGATCGACTTTGTTGAGTTATGTCTTAAAACATGTTTTGCATTGTACCTTTTTACTAATGGCTTTGTGCATCTACGAGCTTAACTTGTTTCCTATGCACTCATATTTTTGTGAGAGAAATCTTGAAATCTATGTGACTGTTGTAAATAAATCTTCAGCCTTGTCATGAATGATTAGTGAATAGTTTTGTTGATCTTGAGACATGCATAGACTTGTGTCTATATATCTTCCCACTTGAGACATACAGCCTTGTCATGAATGATTATTTTATTGTTTTTAATTAAAGAGCTCACCAAATGTAAATCTCTAATTGAAAAGAGATATTGAGTTACAAAAGCTTGCTACACATACTAGTATTTGACTAGGAAAAAGGAAAAGCGGCCAAAAATATGTATGATGCCCAAAAATTCAAAGGCTAACTCATCAAATTGAAATATCAAAAATTTTAGGAATTGATCTCACAATGAGATGTGTTGATTCAAAAAGATCAAATGATATATTGAATATGAAGTCAAATTAAAAGCTTCAAAGATTTTGTACTCAATTTCATGTGGAAGGTCATATATGCATATTTCTATTATTAAGATAGGTCATATTATCTAGTGCTAGCTGTGTGTGCCTTGATTGAATCGATCATTGAATTTTCACATTAGACTAAGGACTATCTCATTTCTAATATCCACATACATCACACATGTCTATGTTAAATGAATGTCATATTCATTTCTGTGATTGTACTTGTTTAAATGTGTTTTCACATGCTCAATCTTTGTTGATCAAACACAAAAATATTTTTGAGTCTTTTAGTTTGTTTTTGGAAAGTATTTTGTTTTCTCAAAAAGTTTCAAAAATTCAAAAACAGTGGTGTCTTGTTTTGGCGACTCAATCGCGGGTTGGTCCAGTCACAAGCCTATAAAGAGATTTTTTATGGCTCACTGGTAGGTCAATGTCCTAGTAGTGAAACATACTTAAATTTTTTTTCAAAATTTGGGTTTTTATGTTTCTTGCGGCTCATTGTGGCAACTCGTTCGTGGGTGGAAGGTTCAGTCGCAAGAGGTACACAGAGATTTTTGTGGCTTACCTTGCGACTTTCTCGCGAGTAGACCTTCCAATCGCGAAAAACACTTAGAAAATTTTTCAAAATTTTTGTTTTTAGTGTTTTGGTGGCTGGTCCTGGCGACTTGCACGTGACTTGACTCAGTTGCGAAAATCGCGTGTTTTGAGCATATTGATTAGATTTAAAACTTTTCATTCTTTCTCTCGATTTTTTGTGACTATTCATTGTCTTCCCCAGTTGAACCTTTCTCAATCTCACTGTATTTCTCACATAAACCACCATTGCTATCCATCATTTCTGTTTCCATCTTCAAGGAAAAGTACAGGCTTGGTCTCTTTCACATTATATTTCACATTTACTGCATATACCTCTTGGACTATATGGTTTGCTGATATGTGTATATCTCTTGTTTGAATATGAACATCTGATCTTTGCTGAAATTGCTAGGTATTTTTGGTGGTTATGTACTGATCTACTCTATCTTGAGTAAATATTGTGTTGGTAGTGACACACATATTCATTTTCATGTTTGGAACCTAAATCTTAATGTTTTAGGGTTTCAATCTTTATCCATGTTTTGGATCTAACCAAATGCTAATAATGCTTGGTGTCTTATGTAGTTTTTCTTGCTTTTGACAAAACATGATGCAGGGTGAATATGTCTCCATTCAAAAGAGCAGCTATAAAAGGGAGCAGCAACAAAGGGAAAGAGTCTATCATTGATGTTGATGAACTCTCACCTACAGCTAAGAGGACCCGTTCATCATCAAGAGTATTCAATCCTAACAAGTTCAGATCTTATGCTGCATTTTAGGCTTACGAGAATTACTTCAAAGATGCTACACCGTTGGTCGAAAGGGTCGTTGATCAACCTTCTCTTTTTGGCATCGACATTCCTAAATGATTTGTTCACAAAGATTGGAATTACCTTCTCTCTGACCTTGATGAAGCATATGAGGGTTTGGTAAATGAGTTTTATGCCAATGCTATTGTTAAAGGTGAAGAACTCAAATGCTAGGTTAAAAGAAAAAGTTTCTCAGTCTCCCCCGCATATCTAGCTGAGATTCTTCACATCAACTTGCCAATGTTTAAAAACTCACCAGTGTATGATGATCTATGTCCATATGAAGACCTACTCCGGGATGCTCTTGAAAACGACTTGGAATTCTCGTCAAATGGGAACTCAATCAATGTTTCCTCTCTTCCTTTGAAATTGAGGGTGCTTACAATCATCATGTTTCACAACTTGTACCCATTATCTAGCATTGGGTATATGAACCTCAGACGTGCCCTATTTCTTCACGATCTGATTTCTGATGTAGAGATTGACATTTGTGCACATATCTTTCATGTTCTACGCAAAACGGTTCTTTGAACTGAATCAAAGATATGCATTCCTTTTTGTTGCCTCATTTCTAGGATATTGAAACTCAAAGGAATTCATCCCTCAACAGATGAGTCTCCCTGCACAAAACTGGCTCCAATTAACATGCGTACGTACAATGCTAGCATTGGTCATAGTCGGAAGGGAATCAAAACAGAAACTTTGGCATCTCACAGTGGTTTGCGCTCTAGCCCATCCACATTTGACGAGAAACTAGACAACATTGTGGAATCTGTCCACGAGTTGAGCACCAAGATGTCCGGACTTACATCTATCTTGCACCATCTCAACATTCGATGGGATATGAAGTTCACCACTATCTAAACTCAATTGGATCAAATTCAAAGAAAACTAGAAGGAGATGAGGACTAGCTATTCCGTGACAAAAAGGGGGAGATGACGTTAGCACAAGGAGTACAATGATAGGGGGAGATTTCAGCAAGGACTATGTTTAATTTTTTGCTTCATATTAGCATATTTCAGTCTTTATGTTTTGTTTTGTTTTTGTTTTTGTTTTTTGTTTTTGTTTTTTTTTTTGTTTTTGTTTTTGTTTTTTTTTTTGTGTGTATATGTTACGAGTTTGTACCTGTTGCTTTTGTAAGCTTTTAAGGTCGGACATGCAAATGATACTTTGCAATTGAACTTATTAGCTTGCATGTTCGGATGTTCATTCCATGTGTGAATGAGCATTCTGATCACTTTTTATAGTGATTTTTCGTTTTTTGTCAAACCTTGGTTTATTACTCGTTTTCATTCTGCTTGATCACATTGTACTTGCTCCATATGCATTACAAGTTTTCTACATACAATGATTATATTGTGTTGATGTGTTTCTGGAGATACTTGTTCTTATAGTTCAAGAGCTTTACAGATTCTAAAGTTAGGTGTGAGTGAGTTTTGATCAACTGTACCCAACTCACGTGTTAAGACTAGAGTTTGTTGTAGGGTTTTGTTACGAAATAGCCAAAGGGGGAGATTGTAAGGTTGAATTTAATCAACCATTATATTGGCTTTATTTTGCGTCAAAATTGCTTGTAATTTAGTATTTAGGTGGGAATCTTGTAAGGGTAGTGAGTGAGAGAGTGTGAAGAAATGCTCAAGATTGTGCAAGAATGCAGAGACTCACAGCTGGGACTCGTGAGTGACTCGCGACTGGCAAGCCAGCAAATGCAGCACACGAGTGAAGCGTACGAGAAGATGAACAGTCGCGCCAGTTAGAGCACTACAGGACAAAATGTCCAACCTGGCCGATCTGCTATCTTGTAGCTTGAACTCGCGACCTAGTAAAGTTGCAAGGCCAAGCCGCTAAATTACCCTGTTTAGGAAAAACTAACTCTTCACATTCCTTTCTCACCCAAGTATATATGCATTTACCCATGAAATGTAGAGAGTTTCCAAAGAGAATTTTGAGAGAGAAACCCTAGAGAAAAATAAGATTGACTCATTCACAATTTTCACATAGAGACTCTTCAAATTCCTCTACTCTCATCATCTCCATTGTTACATCTTTAAGAGGTTCTTACCCAAATCCTTTTCTCACCATACCCATATTTGTGAGAAGACTATTTGGTGTTTTGGGAAGCAATTAAGAAGGGACCAATGGTTATTGGTTGATACTATGGGTTATAACAGAATCCAGTAAGCTAAAAAAGACAAAGGTTCGACGTAACCTCATTGGAGCAAGAATTTTAGAGAGCTTAGGTATTAAGGTAGATTAGGCTTGGAAGATCTATTACTGTTCATGTATCTCAACTTCATTTTCTAGTGGATTATTGACCACTTGAAGGGCGGCGGAGAGGTTTTACGCCGAGGGCTTCGATTTCCTCTTCGATAACACATCGTTGTGTTGTTCTTGTATTTGCATCTCTCTTTCCTTAATCTTTTCCATTTAATTTCTGGTGTGGATGTGATTTTATTTGATTTAGATTGTTTATCAATTCTGGTATAAGCTTATAATCATTTTCCGCACATACATTATTTGATATAAAACTTAAATTGGTATTTTCTATTTTAGGGATCTAAACATTCATAGTGGTTAATACACTTTTTGAACATTCACATACCTTTAACATGTAATTCTCAGAGATGGCACTTACTTGTGTTCATAGTCACCATTTTTTTTTTTTTTTCTTGGAGATGTTTGTAATTTTTTTTGAATAAATGGTAATACTTATTAAAACACATACAAAAATAATAATTCTTATTTGTAAATATTAATTTATAAATATGCCACCCTTTCTCCTGAGTCCAAATCAAGGCCCTCGTGCTCCTCCATGCACAATAGGCATGAGGAAGTACCATAGTGTCTGTGTCTCTCTCTCTCTATATAGTTGAAAAGTAATATAATGCGTAGATTTATTAATTGAAATTGTGTAAACAACTTAATTAAGCATGATCTTGAGTAACAAATTTTCTGTTGAGGTTTTCCAACTCAATTAAATAAATGGTTTTGAGCTTTTGTTTAGACAAGACAGTTAGCACTTAAACAACATACTATTATTACCGTTCTGATGGTGAATGGGTCATCATTGCCCACAATTTATATCATTTATCAATAATATAATATATTATCTCATACTTTGCTTTGCATGTGCTTTGGACATGGTTAAATTATGAAACTAATTAACTGGGCCCCTTTTTTACTTTAGTTGTTATCCTTTCATTATAAAGATCGACTCAATAGATTGAAGTTTCAGAGAAATGATCACGAGCCTTCTCGTCACTGGGAAAAAAAAATTAAAGAAAAAAGAATCTAAAGATTTCACTGATTTCATTTCATACTACTTTTAAATTGAAGACAAATAATGAATTGATGATAGATGTCTATTGCTCTAAATTGACCCGCAGAATTCGATTTACAAAGGTTCTTTTGTTTGTTTGATTGATTGATTGATTTATTGTTTTGTTTAGATAATTGACCCCCAGAAATCAATTTACATAGGTTCTTTTGTTTGTTTGATTGATTTTTTTATTTAGTTATTGTTTTGTTTAGATACAATAATATTTGAAATTTATGACATCATAATTAATTTTTATCACTTGAGACATCAGGAATTTTTTATTTTGTTTTTTATTTTTTTTTTATATAATTATGTATAATTAATTATATATTGGCGAGATTTGCATAGAGTCCATTATTTGATCCTTGTGTAATATGTGGTCTTTGTTTCTCTCTATTTGTTTGCATTTTGGTGTTTATTTTATTTTTATTTAGCAAAAATAAAATAAAATAAAATAAAATAAAATAGAGTTCTGGAGTAATCCCAACGAAAGATAGTAATCCAAGTGGAAGAAACCATCGGTAGTGTTGGGTGAGATGGAGATTACTCAATGATGCAGTGATTATATGTGAGGACTGAGGAGGATATGAATGGTCAAAATTTGATTTCCAGTGAGCAAATTAAAAATGATGCCAACAATGAGAAGGAAATTTTGGACACATATGACAGGTGAGACTGGGGTGATTTTTTTTTTTTTTTAAATTCTATTTGTTGTTTAGTTTTTTAAACTAAATATAAATTGGTAATTTAGGGGTTAACAGTTGATGCGGTAGCATGTCACCTCAAAATGTAAAGGATATGATTTTTAGTAAAATATGAAGTACTTGTAGCATTATTTGATTGAGTATCACGATTAACTAATTAAGTTAGTATTTTCCATCTACTATTGAACGACATAGGCAATTTTGACACATCAAAATATTAGAGATTAAATTGACATATTTTAAAATATTAGGAACTAGTTTGACACATATGGCAGACATTAGGACCAAAATGATAATTCCTTCTAAATTATTTTTAACATCTTAGCAATCTCACTAGAAGCCCATTCTAGACAGGACAATTTTTCATTTTCGAACTAGCAATAATAACGAAATTAACAAGAAGCACAAGTGATTAAATAAGATCAATTTTTTTATGTGTAGCATGCTAATAAAGTGATCCATTTGAGTTAATATTAGGATAACAAAAGTAAAATTAATCTATTTTTCAAAATTTATTTTAAGTGTAGCGTTGGGATCATATTTTACAAATAAATAAATAAAAAGAAAGTGAGAAAAGATGAGTCAACTTACTAATGAAGACATGGGCTCCGGCATTTAAACAAATCATACTTTGGTTTACACATTTGAAAACTGATGGCCTAAAATATAGGCCACCGAATCATTGTCAAAATAAGTGAAGACATGGGCTTGGTGGGTTTCATTTTAAACATGGAACTGAAACTTTTTTTTTTTTTTTTTACCCAACATGGCACTGTACTAGTGATCAACATGGTTGCGACTCGGTCTCCAATATTTGCTATCTTCCAAAAAATTCATGGGCATGGGATTGGCCTTCCTATACATCAATCATATCAGAATGGAAGTTAGAATGTTCTTCTTCCATTATCACTGGCTTGCCTGCATCATCCTTCTTCATGGGCTGCCTAGTGGGTGGGTTCGTTCTTGCCACACTAGCTGATTCCACACTTGGTCGCAAAAACATGATCTTTCTTTCATGCCTAATCATGTCCCTATCTTCTTTGCTTACTGTCTTCTCCACCAACATATGGGTTTACTCGGCTTTAAGATTAATTTGTGGGTTTGNTGGAACTGAAACTTTTTTTTTTTTTTTGAGAAAGAACATGGAACTGAAACTGATTTGTCAGGAAACATACAAATATAAATTATAACATATTTAAAAAAAAAAAAATATATATATATATATATATATATAGACACACACTTAGAAAAAGAATTAGATCATAATGTTAAATAGATATTATGTCAGTAAAGACCTCAAAAAAGTTGATTTAATAGTAGGTACAAAATGATTTAATAAAAGGCATGTTTTTCCAGTTCATTTGCCAATATAGAAAGACAAAGTAATTCACAATATAATAATATTTTATGTGTTTGTCTTCCTTGCCTAATTATTTCTTTAATATAGTTTCAAAAATAGATATCTTCCATTGTACTAAACTTGAAATTGCATATCCATAAGTTGGTATTCTTCAAACATTCAACTGCTTCTAGATCCGTGCTAGTAATACGGGGTCAAAAAAATACCCAATCCCAATTATCTCCTTATTACAGGCCTATTGAAATAAATATTTACTGTTGTTTCTCTCTCCCTCCCCAAAAAAGGTAAATCTTTATCCACCCACCGAATTAATGGGCAATGGGTAAAGAATTATTGGGTGACCTAATTAAATGAGTATTAATGGGCTGCTGGATACCCATCTTTAAGATATTGACAACATCTCATGATAGTATACATTTCAATTATTTGAGATGAACACAAAGTAATGGAGCATATCATTCTAAATGTGAAAAGCTTTCACACAGAACTACTTGTATATTTTGCGTGAATGTATTGAGACTAATTATTGTTAGAATTTCCTCAAAAAAAAAAAAAAAAAAAGCTTATAGCATATTGTCATATGTTGTCATTATATTGTCATTTTAAGATCACCAAGTAGCCTCAACTTCTTCAGTCAAAAAAGGATCACCAAGTAGTCCATGTTGGCTTAATATGGTAGTCAAGGTATCATTGTAAAAAGAGTTATGCTAAAGAGTGCTTTAGGGTAATGATTAACAAATATTTTAAGAAAGATTTGATATCATTTTATGATAAATAAAAACTATCAAAACATTAATTACTTTTTTTTTATATAAAAAATTTTTAAATGGATTATTAATCATTGCATAAGGAAATCCTTAGCATTTTCCTTGTAAAAATAACATGTCACAATAAAGATGTAGCCGTCTACAATTATGGACTAGGACAAAAAACCGAACTAAACTCATGTGCTCTATTTCTTTGAAATTTAATAAATATATATATATATATATAGTTATAATTATTGATTGTCACCTCACACAAAATAAAAGCACCAACTTTTTCCTAAAAGTTTTATTCAAAAAGATTTATAACAAAAAAAAAATATATTAGTCATACATTTCCTAATATTTGTATTTCATATCTAAAAATCAAAATTAAAAATGATGAGAATCTTATCAAAAAAAGAGAGGATAAGAGCATCCACAGCAGGTGTGGCAAATGTGCCAAATGCTAAATATTTGGCACATTTGCCACACCAAACACAAAAATGGAGCATTATGAGATGTGCCAAATCTCAAAATTATACCACATGTCTACACTACCGTTGCAAATTTGCAACAGTACGGTCAGATGTGGTAAAAATAAAATGGTTTTTTATTCACTTTGCTCTCTCCTCTCTCTTCATTTTTTTCTTCTCTTCTCTCTCACTCTCTGGTTCCGTCTCTCTTCTCTCTCACTCTCTGGTTCTCTGGTTCCTCTCTCTTCGATCTCACTCTTCGGTCCCTCTCTCTTCGACAGTCCGGCAGCGACGACGACGTGCTCCGACGACGATCTCACCCACGCTCCAGCCACGACGGCGTTGCTCCGACGACGATCTCACCCACGCTCACACCCACGACAACGGCGTAGCTCGATCTCACCCACGCTCCAGCCACAACGGCGTAGCTCCGACGACGATCTCACCACGACGATGGCGTAGCTCGATCTCAGCCACGCTCAGCCACGCTCGATCTCGCCAATCTCACCCGAGGCCGCCGTCGATCTCACCCTCTTCCCTCTCCTCTCTGTCCGCCTTTCACTCTGCTCTCACTGGTTGTGGTTTTTTTTTTTTTTTTTTTTTTTTTTGTTTTGCTGCAATTTGGGTTGATCTGATGGTGGTGGTGGGCTGTGGGCTATGGCGGTGACAGTGGCAGTGGTGGTGGGCTGTGGGGTGATGGCCAGTGGTGGTTTTTTTTTTTTTTTTTTTTTTTTTTTTCCTAGTGATTGTGGCGGCAACAATTTTTCTGGTTGTGGTTGTAGTAGTTGTTGTTGCAGTTCTGGTTTTTCTGGTGATTGTGGCCGCAACAATTTTTCTGGTTGTGGATGTAGTTGTTGTTGTTGTTGTTTTAGTTCTGGTTTTTCTGATTTGCAGTGGTAGTTGATGAGGACGATGATGATGGGAAGAGGAGTTTAATATAATATTTTAATGTGTAAGAAATATTATTTTAATGTATAGATTGAAGTATAAAACATCTGATAAATGCGATGTTGTAAAATGATGTAGTAAAATAATAAAGTAGGGTTTTAGTGTGGCAAAATGGCATAATTTTTGCCACATCTGATAAGGATGCTCTAATTATAGAATGCTCAGTATAATCTGCTATGCATTAGTGACAACAATACTCAATAAATATTAGATCAAATTAGATTTAAAAAACTGTAGTTGATCTTTCAAAGATCAATAAATATTATCTATTATTTCAAACATATATTCATAATTGATGAAAAATTATTAAATTTTAACGTATAGAAGTAGCTAAAAAAAAAAAAAAAAAAAACAATAATGGATGCATGACAATCAAACCCATGTTTGGCATCTATGGCTGCCCAGAAATGTTATTTCAGGAAAGGAGTTGTTGACGAGACTTTCATCTTCAGTGCAGACGGAAGGCAGCTGAATTTTTTGCCATTGCAGTAGCAAGTAAGGTGCAGGCCGAGAACACTTAAGGCATCTCGTGGCAGAACACCTTTAGCCGTGCAACAATTGGAACTTCTGCACTTGTGTTAACAGCTGAGCTTGTGGGTAAAAGGTGGCGAGGCCAAGTGGGTGTGATAGGGTTCTTTTGTTTCACAATTGGGTTCTTATCACTACCAGCTATAGCTTATTTGAATAGAGGTTCATCTTGGAGATCTCTTTATTTATGGACTTCTATCCCAGGAATCTTTTATTCTATGCTCGTTCACTTCTTTGTTCGTGAGTCTCCTAGATGGCTCTTTGTGCGTGGACGAAAAGAGGAAGCGGTGGCCACGTTGAAAAGCATTACAACACCTAGCCATAGTAGTTGTTTAACTTGGAGCTTCTCTGAGGTTTCGTTTCAGGAAGAAAGATGGAATAATGGGAATGTTTTCTCGACTATAAAGATGTTGGTGCAGAAAAGATGGGCTTTCCGAAGGTTGTTACCGGTTTTGGTGATAGGTTTTGGGAGTGGAATGGTGTATTATGGCATGCCATTAGGCCTAGGAAACTTGTCATTCAATCTCTACTTGAGTGTCACATTAAATGCCTTAGCTGAGATACCATCTTCATTGATCACTATGTTGCTTATAGGTAAGTTGAACAGAAAATTTTCTGTGCTTGCTTTCACTACCCTTAGTGGGATTTTCAGTATTATGTGTGCTTTGAAAGGTGAGGTGTGGACAAGATTGCAGATTGGACTTGAGCTATTATCCTTCTTCAGTGCTTGTACTGCTTTCGATATATTACTCATATTCACAATAGAGTTGTTCCCTACTTGTGTGAGGAACTCAGCTACTTCGTTGGTGAGACAAGCAGTTGTGTTTGGTGGTGTGTTTGGTCCGATGCTAGTGGCTGCCGAGAGAAGAGATGGAATTTCATCCTATGGGGTGTTTGGGTTGGTTATAGGCTGTTGTGGGCTGTTTGCAGTCTGTTTACCAGAGACAAGAGGTAGAGCACTTTGTGATACAATGGATGAGGAAGAACACAAAGAGAAGGCAATTTGTAATGGTGAAGGTGATGTCTTGGCTTAATTAGCTTTTGGTTTGCTCAAATTATGTGTGTAGTGATTGGTCAAGAATCTTTAAAATAAACAACATTTATCTTTCATAAGATTGATTTTTTTTTTCTATGTAGAATTTCATAAGATTGATTTGGTTGTATTTTTTATTTTTTATTTTTATAATTTCTTTTCTGAGTGTATGTGAATTTGGCTTGGATTGTAACCATGTAAAAAGGAAATACAAATTCTCTCTTTTTAAATTTTATTTATTTATTTATATTCCACCATTCATAATGTTTTAGTTTATAAATATCCTGTGCATAAACCTTTCTAAAACATCATTTTTAATTTTGATTTTTAGAAATGAAATACAAATATCAGTAAATGTAAGAATAATATATTTTAATGCTTTATGAATACAATTTTTTGGAAGAAGATGGTGCTACTATTTTTATGTGAGTTGGCCATCAATAATGATATATGACTATATGCTAACAGCAATTAGTCTCATTACATTCACGTAAAATATATGTGGAATTGTGTGTGAAAGTCTTTCACATTCAGAATGCCATGCTCGCATTACTTATTTGTTCATCTCAAATTGAAATGTCTACTAAAATGATATATTGTCAATATCTAAAATTGTTGACAGCCTGAAGACATAAATTTATGAAATAGCACGCTTGTAAAATTCTCCGAAACAAAGCACCGACTTACTTTTAGAGTTTTTTTATTTATATACTTCGGGGGGAAAAGCTCAATCTAACGTAGTGGGCCTAGGGCCCTATTTGAGGACTACTGTGTGTCCAAAGAGAAGGAACCGGTTAAAATAAAGTCCATCTGGAAGAAGAATATCCGGAAACGAAGGAGGGGTACAATCTGAAGAGGTTACCAGCTGTCCGAAGAGGTCCTACTCCTCGGATACGAATAGTATTGATTAATCAAACGTGTGGAATGTACGAATGGTCTTCCTAGCAACCCCAATGATCAAGATAAGCTCTGAGTATATCTGGAGATGATAAGAATGAAGAAATATCTAAAGGAGAAGCTGATACCACCGTATTAAATGCATTGCAGCAACTTTTCTAGCCGCATTTATGTGGAGAAGACCGCTGAACAATGTAAGCTCAGCTACCGCTACTCACAAAAAGCTGAAAAAGATACATGACATGACATGCACTCAAGTAGGGACTTAGATGAAGAACAAGTGGACGATGGGAATGATGGGGGAGGATGCTATATAAAGAAGAAGGGCTCTTAAAGAAAAGGAGGAGGAGAAAAAAGAAAGGTTTTATTGTAACCCTAAGAATTGTAACCAATACTCAATTTATCATAAATCTATTCGGATTTCAACTTATTTGATCTTTACGTGTATTTTTATGCTGCTTTATACTTAGATATTGTGATCAACTGTTGTGAACTCCACAGTAAACCTAGCTCTATCACCCATACTCTACAAATTTATTGTTTTGAGCTTGGGTCACAAATCCTAACCCTACATATACAGTTGATGATGAATCTTACAAGAAGATTCTCTCTATATTACTTCAAATAAAGAGAATTCTTTTCAATATTAAGATTTTATTTTATTCTTAAAATGTAACAGTATACAAAATATTAAGTCACTTAAAAATAATAAATGGTGTGACACTAAAAATGTAAAAAGTACCATTTTACTATATATGTAGGACATGACTGGGGTATAATACTTAGGTTCTTTAGATTTTCCTCTTAAAATTCTGATATGTACATTTTTTCTCATAAAATGGAAGTGTATTTTTTAGTTAAGTGATTATATGACAAAATTTTAAAAGAATAATATAAAGAACAACACTTAAAATACTGTATATAAATTTTGTTCATAGATATGTATATATGCATATAGAAACACAGGTGGCATGCAAAAAATAATATAATACATAGATTTATTAATTGGAATTGTATAAACAACTTAAACATGATTTTGAGTAACAAAATTTCTGTCGAGGTAATTTTCCAACTCAATTAAATAAGTGATTTTGAGCTTTTGATTAGAAAAGACAAGTAGTTCGAGTAGCATTTTAACAATATACTATTTTATAATTCTGATGGGGATCATGAATGGGTCATCCTTGCCCACAATATACAATTATTAATATATTATCTCATACTTTGCTTTGCATGTGCTTTGGACGATGTTAAAGTATAAAGTAACTGGGCGCTCCTAAATGATAGGAAGTCCCAGCAGCCAGCGTGCCCCTTTTTCACTTTTGTTGATGTTATCCTTTCATTATAAAGATACACCCAATAGATTGAAGTTCCAGAGAATTCACGAGTATTCTCGTCAATAATGAAATGATGAATGAGGCCTATTTCTCTAAATTGACCAGCAGAAATCGATTTACATAGGTTCTTTTGTTTGTTTGTTTGATTGATTTTTTTATTCATTGTTGTTTTGTTTAGATATATGATAATATTTGAAATTTATGACATCTTAATTGTTTTTTATTATAAGATACATCAATAATTTTTGTTTTTGTTTTTTATTATTTTTTAATATATAATTATGTATAATTATATATTGGCGAGATTTGAATAGAGTCCATTATTTGATGTTAAAAAATTTTACACGTTGAAATAATTCGAATGGATCTATTTGATATTGTTTCTAAAAATCAGTACTTTAACAGTAGAGTTCTTCATATGAGATCTCATGTTCAATCTCTGTGTAATTTGTAGTCTTTGTTTCTTTCTATTTGTTTGTGTTTTAAGTGTTTAATTATCGTATTTTTCTTTAGCAAAAATAATAATAATAATAATAATAAATAAAAAATAGAGTTCTAGAGTCTGATAATACATGAGAATATTTTCTTTTTTAATATTCCATTGAAAGATAATAACCCAAGTGGAAGAAACAATTAGTGGCGTTAGGTGAGATGGAGATTACTCAATGATGCAGTGATTATATGTGAAGACTAAGGAGGATATGAGTGGTCAAAATTTGATTGCCAGTGAGCCAATGAGAAGGAAATTTTGGACGCATATGACAAATGAGATTGGGGTGATTTTCCTGGTTAGGATTTTTTTTTTTTTTTTTTTTAGAGTTCTAGAGTCTGATAATACATGAGAATATTTTCTTTTTTAATATTCCATTGAAAGATAATAACCCAAGTGGAAGAAACAATTAGTGGCGTTAGGTGAGATGGAGATTACTCAATGATGCAGTGATTATATGTGAAGACTAAGGAGGATATGAGTGGTCAAAATTTGATTGCCAGTGAGCCAATGAGAAGGAAATTTTGGACGCATATGACAAATGAGATTGGGGTGATTTTCCTGGTTAGGATTTTTTTTTTTTTTTTTTTAATTCTATTTGTTGTTTTAGTGTTTTAAACTAGATATAAATTGGTAATTTTTTTTTAATGAACTTTTTATTTTTTATTTTTTATGAACATACAAATTGGTAATTTAGTGGTTAAATTACCAATTTGTAACATGTCACCTCAATTTGTAAATAATACTTGTAATAAAATATGAAATACCTCTAGCATTATTTAATAGAGTATCACGATTAGCTTAGTCAACATTTTTCATCTACTGCAAAAGAACATAGACATTTTTGACACATCAAAAGGTAAGGGATTAAACTGACACATATGGTAGATGTTAGGACCAAAATGATAATTTCTTCTAAATTATTTTTAGCATCTTAGCAATCTCGCTAGAAGCCCATTCTAGACAGGACAATTTTTCATTTTCAAACTGCTTCCATCGCTAGTAATAATAACGAAATTAACAAGAAGTGTAATTGATTAAATAAGATCAATTTTGTTATGTGTAGCATGCTAAAAGTGACCCATTTAAGTTAATATTTGGATAACAAAACTAAAATTAATCTTTTTTTCAGAATTTATTTAAAGAGAAGTGTTGGGATCATATTTTACAAATAAATAAATAAAAAGAAAGTGAGAAAAGATGAGTCAACTTTCTAACGGAGACATGGGCATTGGCACTTAAACAAATCATACCTTGGTTTGTACATCTGAAAACCGATGGCCAAAAAAATAGGCCACCGGACCATTGTCAAAATAAGTGACGACAAGGGCTTTGTGGATTTCATTTTAAACATGTAATTGATTTTTTATTTTTTTTATTTTGAGAAATAATTACATCATGCTGCTGATCCCCCAGCTCGAATCATTTTCTCCCTAAACCCCCAAGCACTTTGTGCATGGGAAGGTGCTAATTCAGGTACAAAGCCTTTTTGCCATGGAATTGAAACTGATTTGTTAGGAAACTTACTAGTCCAACCATTAAAGTCCAGCAATCTAGAACGTGGCTTGAGAGTTGAGACTATAGTCTCAACTCTCTATCTGCCTTTTTTTGTTGAACAACTAGGTTGGGTTTCATGTGTATGTAAGACACGTGCTTTTCATTATAAAGAATAATGATATAGTTCAAATAAAGAATTGGTTTATAACACACAAAAAATATATATAAATCATCTCATTTTTAAAGTGCCTAAGAATTTTATCATTAATAAAAAATTAGGACACATATTACATTAGAAAAGCATTAGATCATAATGTTATAACAAATTAAGATATACAAACACAAACTATAACATATTTCAAATATATATATCATTGATAAGGATATTTTGATTGAAAAATTTTCTAACTCCTTTTCTCCTTCAGGTTTGGATCACCCTTCAATCTCCTTTTTTACACTTTGAGTACTAGGTCCCTTTCAGGTTGATTACGACACCATTAGCCATGCTCTCCGCTCGTATTCCCCATCTGGTTACCCAATACGACGTGTAGTAAAGTAACCATCCAGTAAGAATGCGTACTAGGTCCACACCCTTTTTGCATGTCTTTCGCTTAAGCATCCCTATATGGAAAGAACTTGCACATTATGTCCAAAGATCCTTCTATATATTCATATTCCCCAAACATGGGAAGTAAAGCCCTAAGTTCTCTCAATATTAACTCCATATCTTTCCTACGAGGAAAAATCCTACGTTCATGGGATCTTAGTCAGCTCTATACCACTATATAAACACCAAGCCTCATATTCTCCAAGGTATGTGAAATTTCCTACTCTTACACCTTTGAGTTATTGGGGATTCTTCTGTCACTTACCTAACCTTCAGATGGTCTTTGGCCGGCACCCCACCGGTACTCTGTTAGTTCTTCATCTTTTGTTCTTCAAGTACCTTATTTGGCATGCGTGTTGACGATTAGCTCACTAACAATTTTTTGTGCATTGTCAATCATAATGTTAAATAGATATTATGTCAATAAAGATGTTAAATAGATATTATGTCAGTAAAGACATCAAAAAGGTTGATTTAGTAGTACGTACAAAATGATTTATTGATGTCTATATAGATGGAATCAACCTCTAGAAATTTGTACAAGAGAATATAGAACATGCATTTGAAACTAACAAACATACTTCAATCAATTAGTTGTGTTACAAGCACCACAAGCTAAAGTTTGAAAATAACATGCCCTCATATAGCATCAGTTTCTTCCATGACAATATTAGAACAGCTACTAGTGTAGTAATGTTCAACTGTACATGAAATAGAATCCTTTTCAAAATTGAGGAACCCTTACAACTTGCACCTATATTGCAGATGTCTTTTGTTTTAATTATTTATGAGCAGCAATTAATGGAAGGCATTGCCTGTCTTATTCTTTATTTAATTTTTTATCCTTAAATATTAGCTAATGTGGATTTCCATTAGAAACGTGAAATATATGAAACAACTTTTGTGATGTGATTCAAGACACATTGCAGCTTATTTTCCTATAATGATACAAATTCCACTAGAAAGCGTTGACAGAAGTAAATATTATGATGGATTTGAGTTGGCAATAATTTTCAAATTGGCTGATTGCATTAATTTAATTTAATAGAGTTTATCACTATTTGTAACTCTAAAAAAAGGAAATTGACAGATTATTGTTGATGGGGGGAAAGATAAGGAAATTGATAGATTACACAACACTATTTGAACTGACAGACCTTCTCTGACTTGATACCTCCACCCTTCACATCTCCCTTGCGCACGTTTCTAGCCCAACATCTGAGACAATTCATATTAGTTCATTAATCACCACAATTAAAAAGAACAAAATATTCTCTCTCCTTCTCAATGTGGGATTAAACATTTTTACTAACTCCTCATCTTCCATATTCACTTCCACATCTTTAAATTTATGTTATAATATTTATTCATTTTAATTATGTAAGGTTGAATTTAATCAATCATTATTTTGGCTTTATTCCGTACCAAATTTGCTTGTAATTCAGCACTTAGAAACCCTGTATTTAAGTGGAAATCTTATAAGGGTAATGTGTGAGAGAGTGTAGAGAAATGCTCAAAATTGTGCAGTGAAGCAGGGACCCACGACTGGATCTCGCAGGTAGCTCGCAACTAGCAAGCCGCTAGATGATGCATACAAGTGAGGCAAGCAGAGAAGCTAAACCGTCATGCCAACTGTTACACTACAGGACAAAAAGTCTAGACTGGCCATTCAGTTATCTCGTGGTTTGAACTCGCGACTCAGTTAAGTTGCGAGGCCAAGTTGCCAGCCAGCTTTGTTTTGGAAAAATAACTATTCGCATTCCAAATACCCACCACTATATATAGACCCTTATACTCACGAAATATAGAGAGATTCTAGAGATAATTTTTAGAGAGAAACCCTAGAGAAAAACAAAATTGACTCATCCACAATCTTTTCATAGAGACTCTTCAAATTTCTCTACTCTCGCCCTCTTCATTGTTACATCTTTGAGAGGTTCTTACCCAAAACATTTTCTCACCATACCCACATCTGTGAGACATCTATTTGGTTATCTCAAATTATGTAAAAATTGTGTGCAGTGATTGATCAAAAATCTTTAAGATAAACAACATTTATCTTTCATCAGATTGATTTTTTTTTTTTTTTTTTTTTAATATCTAATTTTCTCTCTCCATTCCCACTATAATTATTATTAAAAAAAAAAAAAGGTGAATGATGATTGGAGTCGTGTCGATGTTATCCTAGCAAAATAATTGAACGAAAATTGTGATTCATAGTGAGTTAGTGACTTCACTTGTTTTTTCTTTCTTTTGTGTGCAAATGGGGTTCTGGTTTCTGAATATAGAATCGCAATAAAGCAATTTGTCTCAAACTCTCAATCACCTCGATGAATGAAGCAAATAATTTATTGTACATCAGTTCAAATAATTTATTATACATCAGTTTTGGTTTCCCGTAGACCATGTTACCTTTTCGCTGTCGGCCCTGGTGTGACTCATGCCCATGGAAAAAGGTAAAAAGAAAAATTAAGGAATTATAACAAAGTTTCTTTTTTGACCCTCGTATCAAACGGATTTGACTGTGAATTAATATTACTCATACAATATAATTCTGGTAAGGTTTTTGTTTGATTATATGAGATTTATTTATTGGGTTGGAAGGCCATGTAAGATGATCCTATTGAGGGATTAAATCTATGAAAAAGCATTTGTTTGAGAAGTCTTACGTTTGGTGGCTTATTGGTTTAACGATAACATAGAAAATTACTTTTAAAAAAATAAGTCAATTTATTTACATTGTTACATATAGTAATTTTCTTCCTCTCCATTAAAATGAGTTATCAAAATCCTAATTAACTAACAAATCATACATTTAAGTGGACTGCTTATTTATATCCAAAAAAAAAAAAAAAGGAAAAAAAAAAAAAAAAGCGGAGTGCTTATAAGGGATTTGCTTATTACATGACATACCTATTGATTGGAAAAATTGGTGGCATGTTTCTATGGAGGGCTACATAATTACTCGAAGAGTAATACTATAGCCATAAATTATTTTATAATATTTTTATAAAATGTTGATGTGGTAAACTTTTTATTAGTTTTCATTTAAACCCATCATTAATATCATCTTTTTTTATTTACTAATAACCACTCACCACATTAGCAGTTTGTAAAATAGTTTGTATCTCTAGTTTTATACTTACTCTCGAATGAGAAATCAAAAATGCTCTTAAAAAATTTAATAAAAAAAAATAATAGTAATTGAAATTAAAATGACACATACCTTTGACATGTAATTCTCAGAGATGGCACTTACTCGTGTTCATAGTCACCATTTATTGTAGTTGCATTTTTTATTTTTTTGAGATGTTTGTAATTTTTTTTAAGTAAACAGTAATACTTATTAAAAAATACACAAAAATAATAATACTTATTTGTAAATATTAATTTCTAAATATCCCACCCTTTCTCCCGAGCCCAAATCAAGGCTCTCATATCCCTCCATGCACTATAGGCATGAGGAAGGGACAAAATGGGCTTTTGCCCTTTTCGGGCAAATTATATAGGGAAATGCCCCCCTTCTCAAACTAAATAAGAAAATGCTCATCTTTTAAAACTCGATTTTTGATAAATCAAGTTAAAAAAAAAAAAAAAAAAAAAAATCTGAAGTCTTATAGTGGCGTTTTAAGAAGCCTATAGTGACGTTTTAAGGACCTATAGTGCCGTTTTTGAACTCAACTCCATAGAAATCGAGTTATAGGTAAAAAAATGCCACTATAGGTCGATTTCATTGCCTATAACTCGATTTCATTGAAGCCGAGTTAAAAAAATCACTATAGGTCCTTAAAACGTCACTATAGGCTCATTAAAAACGTCACTATAGGGCTTAACTCCATTTATCAAAAATCAAGTTTTAAAAGACAGACATTTTCCTATTTAGTTTGGGAAGATGGGCATTTCTCTATATAATTTGCCAGAAAGGGGCAAAAGCCCATTTTGTCCCATGAGGAAGTACCGTAGTGTGTGTATATATATAGTTGAAAAGTAATATAATGNGGTGAAGTTTCATAAGATTGATTTGGTTGAATCTTTTTTTTCTCTCAAATTTTTTTTTTTTTTAAATTTCTTTTCCGAGTGTATATCCTAATTAACTAACAAATCATACATTTAAGTGGACTGCTTATTTATATCCAAAAAAAAAAAAAAAAAAAGCGGAGTGCTTATAAGGGATTTGCTTATTACATGACATACCTATTGATTGGAAAAATTGGTGGCATGTTTCTATGGAGGGCTACATAATTACTCGAAGAGTAATACTATAGCCATAAATTATTTTATAATATTTTTATAAAATGTTGATGTGGTAAACTCTTTATTAGTTTTCATTTAAACCCATCATTAATATCATTTTTTTTTATTTACTAATAACCACTCACCACATTAGCAGTTTGTAAAATATTTTGTAAAATAGTTTGTATCTCTAGTTTTATACTTACTCTCGAATGAGAAATCAAAAATGCTCTTAAACAATTTAATAAAAAAAATAATAGTAATTGAAATTAAAATGACACATACCTTTGACATGTAATTCTCAGAGATGGCACTTACTCGTGTTCATAGTCACCATTTATTGTAGTTGCATTTTTTATTTTTTTGAGATGTTTGTAATTTTTTTTGAGAAAACAGTAATGCTTATTAAAAAATACACAAAAATAATAATACTTATTTGTAAATATTAATTTATAAATATCCCACCCTTTCTCCCGAGCCCAAATCAAGGCTCTCATATCCCTCCATGCACTATAGGCATGAGGAAGGGACAAAATGGGCTTCTGCACTTTTCGGGCAAATTATATAGGGAAATGCCCCCCTTCTCAAACTAAATAAGAAAATGTTCATCTTTTAAAACTCGATTTTTGATAAATCAAGTTAAAAAAAAAAAAATATCTGAAGTCTTATAGTGGCGTTTTAAGAAGCCTATAGTGACGTTTTAAGGACCTATAGTTCCGTTTTTTAACTCAACTCCATAGAAATCGAGTTATAGGTAAAAAAATGCCACTATAGGTCGATTTCATTGCCTATAACTCGATTTCATTGAAGCCGAGTTAAAAAAAAATCACTATAGGTCCTTAAAACGTCACTATAGGCTCCTTAAAAACGTCATTATAGGGCTTAACTCCATTTATCAAAAATCAAGTTTTAAAAGAGAGACATTTTCCTATTTAGTTTGGGAAGATGGGCATTTCTCTATATAATTTGCCAGAAAGGGGCAAAAGCCCATTTTGTCCCATGAGGAAGTACCGTAGTGTGTGTATATATATAGTTGAAAAGTAATATAATGCAGAGTTATTAATTGAAATTGTGTAAACAACTTAATTAAGCATGGTCATGATTAACACATTTTCTGTTGGGGTTTTCCAAATTCCAACTCAATTAAATACATGGTTTTGTGCTTTTGTTTAGACAAGGCAGTCAGCACTTAAACAACATACTATTATTACCATTCCGATGGAGAATGGGTCATCCAAATTCCAACTCAATTAAATACATGTTTTTGAGCTTTTGTTTAGACAAGGCAGTCAGCACTTAAACAACATACTATTATTACCATTCTGATGGAGAATGGGTCATCATTGCCCACAATTTATATCATTTATCAATAATATAATATATTATCTCATACTTTGCTTTGCATGTGCTTTGGACATGGTTATATTATGAAACTAATTAACTGGGCCTCTTTTTTACTTTAGTTGTTATCCTTTCATTGTAAAGATAGACTCAATAGATTGAAGTTCCAGAGAAATCATGAGTCTTCTCGTCACTGGGAAAAAAAAATTAAAGAAAAAAGAATCTAAAGATTTCACTGATTTCATTTCATACTATTTTTAAATTGAAGACAAATAATGATTCAATGAATTGATGATAGATGTCTATTACTCTAAATTGACCCGCAGAAATCGATTTACATAGGTTCTTTTGTTTGTTTGATTGATTGATTTTTTATTTAGTTGTTGTTTTGTCTAGATACAATAATATTTGAAATTTATGACATCATAATTAATTTTTATCATTCGAGACATCAATAATTTTTTCTTTTGTTTTATATATATATATATATAATTATTTATAATTAATTATATATTGGCAAGATTTGCATAGAGTCCATTATTTGATCCTTGTGTAATCTGTGGTCTTTGTTTCTCTCTATTTGTTTGCATTTTGGGTGTTTATTGTATTTTTATTTGGCAAGAGTCCATTATTCTATTTGTTGTTTAGTTTTTAAACTAAATATAAATTGGTAATTTAGTGGTTAACAGTTGATGTGGTAGCATGTCACCTCAAAATGTAAAGGATATGACTTGTAGTAAAATATGAAGTACTTCTAGCATTATTTGATAGAGTATCACGATTAGCTAATCAATATTTTTCATTTACTATTGAACGATATAGGCAATTTTGACACATCAAAATGTTAGAGACTAAACTGACACATTTTAAAATATTAGGAACTAGTTTGACACATATGGTAGACATTAGGACCAAAATGATAATTCCTTCTAAATTATTTTTAATATCTTAGCAATCTCGCTAGAAGCCCATTCTAGACAGGACAATTTTTCATTTTCGAACTAGTAAAATCAAGGTTTTGAAACCGGACTGTTCATTAACCATAAAAAGGAGAGGTTTAAGGTTTTTGAGGTCGAACCGAGGTTGAACGGGGATCGAACCGTGATGACGTCATAATTAATTTAATAATTATTTTAAATATTATATAAAAATATTAAATTAATAAAAATTGAAAAATGAACTAAAATAGTCAAATTAAAATAAAAATCCAAATGTCAAATATATTTTTCATATCATAATTTTTACAAAATAAAAAAAAAATATATAAATCTTAAGCAAATATAAATATAGTATTTATTTATTTATATGTTATTTAGTAAAACCGATGATGATGATAATAATAATAATAATAATATAATTATTATTATAATATAAGAACTTGTGGGCTTGTGGCAAATTGGCAATACACATATTATGTCACGTCATATCACGTTGGGCTCAAGGTTACTCAAAGCTAAAAGAGAAGTCATGACTGAAACATTCAGCTCATTTTTTATTCAAAAATTCAAAGTCTTCAACATTTTCAATGCAAGTGCTAGTCAGTAATCACGTGGAAGCTTAGGAAATTTCAAAAAGAAATTCAAAACAAAGAAAGAGAAACAACATATAAAAAAGTTACATAGCAGTGTTCAGCAAAAATAGAAACTCGAAGAGGAGACTGGTTATTACAAAGTAGTGGAGACAGACAAACGGACAGAAGAAGAAGAAGAAAAAGAAGAAAGAAGAAGAAGCTACTACTTCTTGGTGCTGCCCCTGCTTCATTGTCTCTTTGTTACTCTAATCCTTTTTCTCTATTTTGTTTTTTTCTTTAGAAATTATTTGGTTCCAGATATGAAAAAAATAGAACCGTGTAAACCGTAAAAACTGGCTACGGTTTAGAGAACCATGTGATTTGCCGCGGTTCAAACGGTTTCGTGTTTTTTTTGCATGGAGAGGTTCTTTGAGTTAAAATAACCGTAATAGGTAAAGGTTCACGGTTAACTAGGCTAGACCGTACATCCGGTCCAGATTTGAAAACCTTGGTAATAATAACGAAATTAAAAAGAAGCGCAAGTGATTAAATAAGATCAATTTTTTTATGTGTAGCATGCTAATAAAGTGATCCATTTAAGTTAATATTTGGATAACAAAATTAAAATTAATCTATTTTCAGAATTTATTTCAAGTGAAGTGTTGGGATCATATTTTTCAAATAAATAAATAAAAAGAAAGTGAGAAAAGATGAGTCAACTTTCTAATGAAGATATGGGCTTCGGCATTTAAACAAATCATACTTTGGTTCACACATTTGAAAACCAATGTAGTAAAAAATAGGCCACCGGATCATTGTCAAAATAAGTGAAGACATGGGCTTGGTGGATTTCATTTCAAACATGGAACTGAAACTGATTTGTCAGGAACCATACAAACATAAATTATAACATATTTTAAATATATAATATATATATACACACACACACACTTAGAAAAGAATTAGATCATAAAGTTAAATAGATATTATGTATGTAAAGACCTCAAAAAAGTTGATTTAATAGTAGGTACATAATGATTCAATAAAAGACATGTTTTTCCAGTTCATTTCCCAATATAGAAAGACAGTAATTCACAATATAATAATAATAATTTATGTGTCTGTCTTCCTTGCCATTGTACTAAATGAAATTGCATATCCATAAGTTGGTACTTCTTCAAACATTCAACTGCTTCCAGATTTGTGCTAGTAATAGGGTGGCAAAAAAGATCCAATCCCAATTATCTACCTCATTATAGGCCTACTTAAATAAATATTTACCGTTGTTTTTTCCACCCCACCCCCCACCCCAAAAAAGAAAAGGTAAATTTTTATGGACCAAATTTAGCTACAAAACCATTTGTAGCTTAAGGCTACAAACTGTTCTAATAAATTGACATGTGTAAAAAATGACATGTGCACTGCACATAATTACTTAAGTAAACTTAACCCAAGTAACCCTAGTTAACTACAAGACCTATTAAAAAAATAAAAAATAAAAACTAAAATGCTGCAAAGCCCTCTCCAAACGCTGCCCCAAGAGCAGCCCCACACATAAATGCTGCTGCCATAACTTTATGTCAAAGATTTTATATTCAATATGGTATTTGGAAGCCCAATTGAGAAACTAAGACTTTTTTTTTTTACTTTGAACAATAGACTTTTTTTTTTTTGAACACAAGAAACTATAATAAGATCCTTCGATATACCCAACTATGCAAAATACAAGTTTTTTATATGATTTTAGTTTCTTCCCAAAGTCAGATATTAATTTAGTTTCTGCACCCTTGAAGCCACCATACGACCCATTCTACAACAATAGTACAATATCCATTAAACCAATCAAAACCTTTAATATCCATCGAAATGTGTCATAATCACCTTTGAAAAGGTTTTCAATCAATAACAATGGTGAAAAATAAAAACATGTTGATTTAGACATTGTTTCAAACAGTTGTTGGGCATTGAAAAATAAATGCAGAACGGAATAAAAGAAAGAGAGAGAGACTCACGTGGTAATGGTTGATGGAGATTAGGGGGTGACCAGTGGTGACAGGGATTTGGTTTCTGGTTTGGAGAGAGAGAGAGAGAGAGTATGTATCTATTTTAGTTTTTATTTTTTATTTTTTAATAGATGGTGTAGTTAATTAGGGTTACTTGGGTTAAGTTTACTTAAGTAATCATGTGCAATGCACTTACTATTTTTTAAACATGTCAATTTATTAGAGCAGTTTGTAGACTTAGGCTACAAATGGTTTTGTAGCTAAATTTTGTTCAATTGTTATCCACCCACCCAATTAATGGGTCAAATAGGTAAAGAGTTATTGGGTGGCCTAATTAAATGAATATTAATGGGCTGCTGGATACCCAACTTTAAGAATTAAAAATAATAATAATAATAATAAATAAATAAAATAATTATAAAAAAAAAACTAAGCCCTAACCATTGACACTATATTTTGTCCGCCCCTAATTTTCACGAAATATTTTGATTTTAATCCAAATGACTTAAGTGGCATTTTTTCTCAAATTATCAAAAATAGAGTGAATGGAATCAATTGGAGTCGATTGGATGAGAAAATATAATAATAATAGTAGGAAAGAGAAGATATAAGTATTCCTCCTCAGCTTCTCATGGCCATTCTTTGTTATAGAGGTGTGGTGGGGCTGGGTGAGATGAAGATTACTCAATCATGTAGTGATCATATGTGAGGACTGAGGAGGATATGAACAGACAAAATCTGATTGCCAATGAGCAAATTAAGAATGGTGCCAACGGTGAGAAGGAAATTTGGACTTAGATGACAATGAGATTCGGGTGATTTTGCTAGTAAAGTTATTTAATTTTTAATTCTGTTTGTTGCTTAGTGTTTTAAACTAGATATGACATGGTAATTTAGTGGTTAAATAGCTGACGTAGCAGCATGTGGCAATAGTTTGTAAAAGATAGGAGTTATAGTAAAATATGTAGTACATCTAGTCTTATTTGGAGTATCACGGTTACTTATGTTAACTTTTTCCATCCACTACTAAATAATTTTGACACATCAAAATGTTTGAGATTAAGCTAACACATTTCAAAATATTAGGGACCGATTTTACACGTAGGATAAATGTAATGATAATTTCTCGAAAATTAATTTTACCATCTTAGCAATCTAGCTAAAGGCCAAATATTCTGGACAGGACAATGTTTCATTTTCAAATTGCTTCCATCACTGGTAGATGGATAACAAAGAATTCTATTATTGTTCAAGAGATTGGTTTTCAATTATTTTTTTCATTCTTTGAGCAAACCAAAAATAATTGAAGATATCACCCACGACATTAGAGGCTACTTCCTCATCCATAGTATCACAAAGTGCTCTACCCCTTGTCTCTAACAAATATGCTGCAAACAGTCCACAACACTCTATCACCAACCCAAACATCACCTAGGATGAAATTCCATTTCTTCTCTCAGCAGCCCTTAGCATCGGACTAAACACGCCACCAAACACAATTGCATTTCTAAAAATCAAAATTAAAAATGATGTTTTTTAAATAAAATTAAAATTATTGTTTACATGGTTTTAGCCTTGTAGGTTTTTATATTAATAAATAAGGTGTAGGTTTATAAATACATGACAATTTATGAACACAAAAAGTAGGAGAGATAATTTATACTCTCATTTTATACAGTTAGAATCCCGACCAAATCCACTTACACTCATATAAGAATAAAATACATACAACCAAATTAATATTATATAACCTTCAATAACAAAAATCTTATGAAAAAACATACAACCAAAACAATATTATAAAACCTTTAACAACAAAAATTTTATGAAAGATAAATGTTGTTTATCTTAAAACCTTTAACAACTTAAATGTTGCTAATTAAGTAATGACATCACCTTCCCCATTACATGCTGCTCTCTTTGTGTTCTTCCTCATCCATTGTATCACAAAGTGCTCTACCCCTAGTCTCTGGCAAACATACTGCAAGCAGCCCACAACACCCTATCACCAACCCAAACACCCCATATGATGAAATTCCATTTCTTCTCTCAGCAGCCACTAGCATCGGACCAAACACACCACCAAACACAAGTGCTTGTCTCACTAACGTGGCGGCTGTGTTCCTCACACAAGTAGGGAACAACTCTATTGTGAATATGAGTAATATATTGAAAGCAGTACAAGCACTGAAGAAAGATATTAGCTAAAGTCCAATTTAGAATCTTGTCCACACCTGCCTTTTAAAGCACACNATTTATTATTATTATTATTATTTTTAATTCTTAAAGTTGGGTATCCAGCAGCCCATTAATATTCATTTAATTAGGCCACCCAATAACTCTTTACCTATTTGACCCATTAATTGGGTGGGTGGATAACAATTGAACAAAATTTAGCTACAAAACCATTTGTAGCCTAAGTCTACAAACTGCTCTAATAAATTGACATGTTTAAAAAATAGTAAGTGCATTGAACATGATTACTTAAGTAAACTTAACCCAAGTAACCCTAATTAACTACACCATCTATTAAAAAATAAAAAATAAAACTAAAATAGATACATACTCTCTCTCTCTCTCTCTCTCTCTCTCTCCAAATGCAGAAACCAAATCCCTGTCACCACTGGTCACCCCCTAATCTCCATCAACCATTACCACGTGAGTCTCTCTCTCTTTCTTTTATTCTGTTCTGCATTTATTTTTCAATGCCAAACAACTGTTTGAAACAATGTCTAAATCAACATGTTTTTATTTTTCACCATTGTTATTGATTGAAAACCTTTTCAAAGGTGATTATGACACATTTCGATGGATATTAAAGGTTTTGATTGGTTTAATGGATATTGTACTATTGTTGTAGAATGGGTCGTATGGTGGCTTCAAGGGTGCAGAAACTAAATTAATATCTGACTTTGGGAAGAAACTAAAATCATATAAAAAACTTGTATTTTGCATAGTTGGGTATATCGAAGTCTTATTATAGTTTCTTGTGTTAAAAAAAAAAAAAAGTCTATTGTTCAAAGAAAAAAAAAAAGTCTTAGTTTCTCAATTGGGCTTCCAAATACCATATTGGATATAAAATCTTTGACATAAAGTTATGGCAGCAGCATTTATGTGTGGGGCTGCTCTTGGGGCAGCGTTTGGAGAGGGCTTTGCAGCATTTTAGTTTTTATTTTTTATTTTTTTAATAGGTCTTGTAGTTAACTAGGGTTACTTGGGTTAAGTTTACTTAAGTAATTATGTGCAGTGCACATGTCATTTTTTACACATGTCAATTTATTAGAACAGTTTGTAGCCTTAAGCTACAAATGGTTTTGTAGCCTTAAGCTACAAATGGTTTTGTAGCTAAATTTGGTCCATAAAAATTTACCTTTTCTCTTTTTGGGGGTGGGGGTAGGGTGGAAAAAACAACGGTAAATATTTATTTAAGTAGGCCTATAATGAGGTAGATAATTGGGATTGGATCTTTTTTGCCACCCTATTACTAGCACAAGTCTGGAAGCAGTTGAATGTTTGAAGAAGTACCAACTTATGGATATGCAATTTCTTTAGTACAATGGCAAGGAAGACAGACACATAAATTATTATTATTATATTGTGAATTACTGTCTTTCTATATTGGGAAATGAACTGGAAAAACATGTCTTTTATTGAATCATTATGTACCTACTATTAAATCAACTTTTTTGAGGTCTTTACATACATAATATCTATTTAACTTTATGATCTAATTCTTTTCTAAGTGTGTGTGTGTATATATATATATATTTAAAATATGTTATAATTTATGTTTGTATGGTTCCTGACAAATCAGTTTCAGTTCCATGTTTGAAATGAAATCCACCAAGCCCATGTCTTCACTTATTTTGACAATTATCCGGTGGCCTATTTTTTACTACATTGGTTTTCAAATGTGTGAACCAAAGTATGATTTGTTTAAATGCCGATCGAAGCCCATATCTTCATTAGAAAGTTGACTCATCTTTTCTCACTTTCTTTTTATTTATTTATTTGAAAAATATGATCCCAACACTTCACTTGAAATAAATTCTGAAAAGTAGATTAATTTTAATTTTGTTATCCAAATATTAACTTAAATGGATCACTTTATTAGCATGCTACACATAAAAAAATTGATCTTATTTAATCACTTGCGCTTCTTTTTAATTTCGTTATTATTACCAAGGTTTTCAAATCTGGACCGGATTGTACGGTCTAGCCTAGTTAACCGTGAACCTTTACCTATTACGGTTATTTTAACTCAAAGAACCTCTCCATGCAAAAAAAAACACGAAACCGTTTGAACCGCGGCAAGATCACATGGTTCTCTAAACCGTAGCCAGTTTTTACGGTTTACACGGTTCTATTTTTTTCATATCTGGAACCAAATAATTTCTAAAGAAAAAAACAAAATAGAGAAAAAGGATTAGAGTAACAAAGAGACAATGAAGCAGGGGCAGCACCAAGAAGTAGTAGCTTCTTCTTCTTTCTTCTTTTTCTTCTTCTTCTTCTGTCCGTTTGTCTGTCTCCACTACTTTGTAATAACCAGTCTCCTCTTCGAGTCTCTATTTTTGCTGAACACTGCTATGTAACTTTTTTTATATGTTGTTTCTCTTTCTTTGTTTTGAATTTCTTTTTGAAATTTCCTAAGCTTCCACGTGATTACTGACTAGCACTTGCATTGGAAATGTTGAAGACTTTGAATTTTTGAATAAAAAATGAGCTGAATGTTTCAGTCATGACTTCTCTTTTAGCTTTGAGTAACCTTGAGCCCAACGTGATATGACGTGACATAATATGTGTATTGCCAATTTGCCACAAGCCCACAAGTTCTTATATTATAATAATATTATATATTATTATTATTATTATTATTATTATTATCATCATCATCAAGGTTTTACTAAATAACATATAAATAAATAAATACTATATTTATATTTGCTTAAGATTTATATATATTTTTTTTATTTTGTAAAAATTATGATATGAAAAATATATTTGACATTTGGATTTTTATTTTAATTTGACTATTTTAGTTCATTTTTCAATTTTTATTAATTTAATATTTTTATATAAATATTTAAAATAATTATTAAATTAATTATGACGTCATCACGGTTCGATCCCCGTTCAACCTCGGTTCGACCTCAAAAACCTTAAACCTCTCCTTTTTATGGTTAATGAACAGTCCGGGTTTCAAAACCTTGATTTTACTAGTTCGAAAATGAAAATTGTCCTGTCTAGAATGGGCTTCTAGCGAGATTGCTAAGATATTAAAAATAATTTAGAAGGAATTATCATTTTGGTCCTAATGTCTACCATATGTGTCAAACTAGTTCCTAATATTTTAAAATGTGTCAGTTTAGTCTCTAACATTTTGATGTGTCAAAATTGCCTATATCGTTCAATAGTAAATGAAAAATATTGATTTAGCTAATCGTGATACTCTATCAAATAATGCTAGAAGTACTTCATATTTTACTACAAGTCATATCCTTTACATTTTGAGGTGACATGCTACCACATCAACTGTTAACCACTAAATTACCAATTTATATTTAGTTTAAATACTAAACAACAAATAGAATAATGGACTCTTGCCAAATAAAAATACAATAAACACCCAAAATGCAAACAAATAGAGAGAAACAAAGACCACAGATTACACAAGGATCAAATAATGGACTCTATGCAAATCTTGCCAATATATAATTAATTATAAATAATTATATATATATATATATAATAAAAGAAAGAAATTATTGATGTCTCGAATGATAAAAATTAATTATGATGTCATAAATTTCAAATATTATTGTATCTAGACAAAACAACAACTAATAAAAAATCAATCAATCAAACAAATTAAAAATAATAATAATAATAATAAATAAATAAAATAATTATAAAAAAAAAACTAAGCCCTAACCATTGACACTATATTTTGTCCGCCCCTAATTTTCACGAAATATTTTGATTTTAATCCAAATGACTTAAGTGGCATTTTTTCTCAAATTATCAAAAATAGAGTGAATGGAATCAATTGGAGTCGATTGGATGAGAAAATATAATAATAATAGTAGGAAAGAGAAGATATAAGTATTCCTCCTTAGCTTCTCATGGCCATTCTTTGTTATAGAGGTGTGGTGGGGCTGGGTGAGATGAAGATTACTCAATCATGTAGTGATCATATGTGAGGACTGAGGAGGATATGAACAGACAAAATCTGATTGCCAGTGAGCAAATTAAGAATGGTGCCAACGGTGAGAAGGAAATTTGGACTTAGATGACAATGAGATTCGGGTGATTTTGCTAGTAAAGTTATTTAATTTTTAATTCTGTTTGTTGCTTAGTGTTTTAAACTAGATATGACATGGTAATTTAGTGGTTAAATAGCTGACGTAGCAGCATGTGGCAATAGTTTGTAAAAGATAGGAGTTATAGTAAAATATGTAGTACATCTAGTCTTATTTGGAGTATCACGGTTACTTATGTTAACTTTTTCCATCCACTACTAAATAATTTTGACACATCAAAATGTTTGAGATTAAGCTAACACATTTCAAAATATTAGGGACCGATTTTACACGTAGGATAAATGTAATGATAATTTCTCGAAAATTAATTTTGCCATCTTAGCAATCTAGCTAAAGGCCAAATATTCTGGACAGGACAATGTTTCATTTTCAAATTGCTTCCATCACTGGTAGATGGATAACAAAGAATTCTATTATTGTTCAAGAGATTGATTTTCAATTATTTTTTTCATTCTTTGAGCAAACCAAAAATAATTGAAGATATCACCCACGACATTAGAGGCTACTTCCTCATCCATAGTATCACAAAGTGCTCTACCCCTAGTCTCTGGCAAACATACTGCAAGCAGCCCACAACACCCTATCACCAACCCAAACACCCCATATGATGAAATTCCATTTCTTCTCTCAGCAGCCACTAGCATCGGACCAAACACACCACCAAACACAAGTGCTTGTCTCACTAACGTGGCGGCTGTGTTCCTCACACAAGTAGGGAACAACTCTATTGTGAATATGAGTAATATATTGAAAGCAGTACAAGCACTGAAGAAAGATATTAGCTAAAGTCCAATTTAGAATCTTGTCCACACCTGCCTTTTAAAGCACACATGACACTAAAAATTCCACCAATCATTGTGAAAGCAAGCACTGAAATTTTTCTGTTCAACTTACCTATGAGCAAGATAATGAACAATGAAGATGGTATCTCAAATGAGGCATTGAAAGTGACACTCAAGTAGAGATTGAATGACAAGTTTCCTAGGCCTAATGGCATGCCATAGTACACCATGCCAATCCCAAAACCTATTACCATAACCGGTGACAACCTTTTAAAGGCCCATTTTTTTTGCACCAACATTTTGAAAGCTGAGTAAACATTCCCATTATGCCACGTTCTTGCTCAAATGAAACCACAGAGAAGCTCCAGGTTGAAAAACCATTATGGCTAGGTGGTTCAATGCTTTTCAATGTCGCCACTGCTTCTTCTTTACGTCCATGAACAAATAGCCATCTGGGTGACTCACAAACAAAGAAGTGAACTAACGTAGAATACAAGATTCCTGGGATAGAAGTCCATAAATAGAGAGATCTCCATGATGAACCTCTATTCCAATAAGCTGTAGCTGGTAGTGATAAAACCCTATTGTGAAACAAAAGAATGCTATTACACCCACTTGGCCTCGCCACCCTTTTCCCACAAGCTCAATTGTTAACACAAGTGCACAAGTTCCAATTGTTGCACGGCCAAATCCACAAACCAATCTTAAAGCTGAGTAAGCCCATATGTTGGTGGAGAACACAGTAAGCAAAGAAGATAGGGACATGGTTAGGCATGAAAGTGAATGTTCAATTAGTGTGTAAAACAGTAATGAATGTTTAGACCTCCAATTTCAATTTAACCAACACAAGCTTATACTCAGACAATAAATGTGTGGAATGATAAGTACAAGCAATACTCAAATAAACATACTACTCTAAATCATAATTAATCACAACACAACAATAATTAAAAGGCAAGAGTAAAGGGAGAGAGATGCAAACACAAAGATAACATGGCGATGTGTTATCGAAGAGGAAATTGAAGTATTCGGCAAAAAACCTTTCCATCACCCTCTAAGCGGTCAAATGATCTATTAAAGAATAAAGCTGGGATACATGAATAGCAGAAGACCCTCCAAGCTGAACCTTGTCTTCTTTAGCTTCCAGAATCCCGTAATAAGCCCATTGCATCAACCAAGTAAATTGGTCCTCTCTGAATTGCTTCCCAAGCATCAAAATACCTCCTCACTGATATGGATATGATTAAATATGGATTTGGCTAATGTATCTCTCAAGGATATGTCAATGGAGATGGTGAAAGTAGAGGAATTTGGAGAATCAAAAGACAAAAACTGTTGATGAGTCAATCTTGGTTTTCTTTAGGGTTTCTCACCCATAATTCTTTCTAGAAGCTCTCTACATTTCATGGATATAAGGGTATTTATAGTAAGGTACGTAAAGAATGTGAAAAGTAAGTTTTCATCCAAACAAGACATTCTAGCAACTTGGCCTCGCGACTAGAACGAGTCGCAAGTTTGAGTCGCAAGCTAATAGCTTGGCTAGACTGTACATTTTGTCCTGTAGTGCTCCAGTTATCGTGACCCTTCAGTTCCCTGCATGCTTCACACATGTGCCACTTTGGTGACATGCCAGTCACGAGATCCAATTGCGAGTCAATCGCGAGATCCAGTCACGAGACTCCTTTGAGTGCATACAACTTGAGTTTTCTTCACACTCTCTCATATACTACTCTTACATAATTCCCACCTAAATACAGGGTAGGCCAATCCGATGCCCATGAATTCTTTGGAAGATAGCAAATGTTGGAGAATGAGTTGCAACCAAGTTGATGAGTAGTACAGTGCCATGTTGGGTAGCATCAATGAAGACACTAATGAATGTTTGTTGTGCGTCAAATAGCCTTGCAAAGGATACAAGTATGGTTTGGAAGAATTGGGCCCACCCAAAATCTCCTATACACCTTTCAATGGTGGAATCAAGGGATGGATGGTGTTTCTCTAGAGGTGGAGGGGTGCTTTCTGACACGGCCGAGTTGGGTTGGGAGAGAAGTGGAGTTGAATTGGCCATTTGGAACTAAGTTTATGCAAAGCTAGTGTTAGAATGAGAGGTCTGTCAATGAGTGAAGGCTTTTATAGATGTTATAGGTCGTAAAGAGAATATGTCACTTCTATTTCCAACTTCTCGTACATAGCATGCAAATGTCAAAATACAAAGTCAATAAAAACAACTCATGATGATATGCGCGCCCACATTACTCGTTGTTCCTAGTTCACAAATTGAAACTTAAAAACACAATAATTGCTGAAGGAAAAAAAAAAAAATCAATCAATCAATCACACTTGTTTACGTTATTATTTCATATCTATATTCATAATTGTTACAGAAATATATATAATATCCATATTTTAATACATAAATATAGATGTGAAAAAAGATATGGAAAATGGTGGATGTAAGAGAATTAAAATCCAATACTAAAATGAGATGTTGTCTTTGTCTTAATTCATAGTCATCCTAAGTATATGCAAACACACAGTATAGCACATTTGCAAATTACTTCAAGAACAGATCGAACATCAATCTCTTGTTAGAGTTGGTGATGACTCTTACAACATAGGATGTTATCTATTTGAAAGAATTTCATTTCATGATTAAAATTTTATTTCTTAGATTTAATAGTATACAAAATATTATATCATTTAAATTTTGTATTTTAGGGATATCATTTAAAATTTTAAATGACATGAAACTAGGAATGGAGGGGCATAGCTATCATTTAAAATCCCCATCAAGTTATAATATTTGTCAAGAATCAAGATAAGCTACAAAGTTAAAACACAGACTTAATTAAAAAACTGGCTTTGGTACCGTTTGGAAATTTTTGTTGTTGCCTATCCTATCAAATTATTGTGAGGAGTGAGGACTGTATATTGATCATTATTATTCTTTTTTGGGTACTTGACGACTATATATTGGTTTAGTTTGTTTGATTTGATGCTGTTCAATTATATTACCAATGTAGGATCCATGAATTTATTTTTTTAACCAAAAAAAAAAAAAAACTATACTCCTAAAAATATATGTAGTAGTGCGAGTAAAGATCGTTCTTACGGAGAATATCTAGACTAGTTTTTATGCTACGTGAACAAGGGGGGGTTTGAGTATAATGAAAATAATTGTAAGAAAAACAACTAAGGAACAATTCAAATTAAAGTATCAAAATCAATCAAGAGAACAAACCTTGGTCCAAGTCAACATCCACCATCGGAATTTTGCAACTGATCATCAATGCAAGTATATATCAATTTACACTTTGAATATTCACCGTTGAAACTATTTTCCTATCTCTCCTTAGTCGTAATTAATTAGAAAACAAGTGATCCAATTAACCCTAACTACTAAACAACCCGAGACAAGCGCTAAAGGTTTAATTTAGTAGCAGCCTTAAGAACTAGAGAGATCGATGAAGCTAAACAACACAAACACAAGTGGTTGCATTTAATTTAGCCAAGCGTTCTTCCTAAGATCTAATAATTTCTGACGCAGCAAATCATTGAATCTTGGTTGCTTCATAAATTAGAGAGATCAAACAATTACGGTTTGATATCTAACCTAGTAGTAGATTGAAACGAATAATAAACTAATAGGCCTCCTAGTGATTAAATGAGACAATCATGAAAATAGGCATAGAAGAACAACCGATATTCAAAGCATAAATTGAACAATAAAAACAAATTAGATCTCATAGTTTTATTGATTTCGAGGCTTCAGTTTCCTTCGACCAAGTATAAAAGTTTTAGCCACGCAGAGCCATGACAGAAAACTCAAAAGAGAAAATTAGAGACGAGGAGAGAGAGAGGCTGTGTGTGTGTCCAATCTGATTTCTCCTCCCCTTTTACACGTTAATTCCCCATTTCCCAAGCCTACAAAATCTCCTAAAAATATTCTAAATAATTGTGGAATGACTAAATTCTCGGTTGAAATAAAGTCAAACAAGTAAAATAGTGTCACAAATATAAATTTGTATTGAATATATGTGTGGTACAATTCTCTGTAATTACAAAAGAGTGATCCTCTGATTCGATCTCCTTGAAAGATTTGTTAATTGGATTTGTGGTAATGTGATTTCACTTGAACACAAAGTATCCTTCAATTTGGTTGAAGGATGGATCGAAGATTATTGAAACGAATTACAATGAATCTCTGGCTATGAGCTTGTTAGAAATCCTTTGTTCTTCACATTCTTCGTGTTCTTCGTGTGTTCTTCGTGTTCTTGGTGCGTTCTTCGTCTTCGAAGGTTTGTGGTGGAAGTTCTTCGGGGTTTAGAGGCTTGATCCGTAGAGCTTCGCTGATTTATGATTTGTTGAGGTTTCTGGAGGCTTTTGAGCTTGATTCCAGTGAACTTTGAGATTTAGGAATATGATTTGGATGATTCCTCTTTGAATGTCCTTCGTACTTGAGGTTTGTGGTGAAGGTTCTTCGGGGCTTTAGAGGCTTGATCCGTAGAGCTTCACTGATTTGTGGTTTGTTGATGTTTTCGGACACTTTAGGCTTGATTCCCGCAGACTTTTGGATCTAGGCGGATGATTTGGATGATTTTACTTCGAATGTTCTTCGTATTCGAAGCTGAAGTTCTTGAAGTTCTTGGAGGCTTTAGAGCTTGGTTCCGGCAGAGCTTCTGGACTTCTGAGTGCTTCCAATGGCCTGGTCCCCCTCCAAATCTCTAGATCTCCTTGATCTGATCCCCTCAGATCTCCTCAGATCTCTCTCGATCCCTCCCAAATGCCTTAGGAAGGCTTCTATTTATAGGAGTTTAGGGGTAGGTAAGTGACACGTGGCGGAGCTTGATTGGTGACACGTGGCAGCACTTGATTGGTGACATGTGGCAGAGCTTGATTGGTCCGCTTATGTCATCGCTTACACGTGCGAGGTTGATTATGTCATCGCTTACACGTGCGAAACTGATTATGTCATTGCTTACACGTGCGATGATGTGTGATTGGTTTTTGCATGACACTTGGCAAATTTCTGTTGGTTTCTGAGTAATGATAGCAAAACTTAGTAGCAATACACTGCACTTTGTAATTGGCCGTATTTTGTGGACTTAGTAGTGTGACGTGTCAGCTTGTGATAGGTCGGGAATTTTCCCTGTCTACAATAATAATATCCAAATCTGACTAATTAAGAAAAAATATTGAAAATAAAACAAAACCCTAATATAACTAGGAAAGTGGTGTTTTTCAGCTGAAAATTTGGTGCATCAAATCTGGAGGCTTCTAAAAATAAACTGCATCAGACCTGCATATTAGAATTTCAAGCAAAGGAACATTCCAGAACGTCAGTAGTGCAGATACAGCAACTTCAAGGCCGATTTCGAATTTGATGCGGCCCGTATCTCTTAAACTCAAAACATGAAAGTTGTAGAACTTTGTCTTGGCGTTCCACAGCATCTTGAATCATCTCAATCGGAGCTCGGACGAGAGAGTTATGCTTAGATTATGAAATGATGTCAAAGTTGTCCAGAATCGCCTAATTAGCTACGTTTTGCACTTTATGCCTCCATTTGCATCCTAAATCAAAATACAAGAATAATGAGTAGGCACCAAATAAGTATAAACGACTAAACATTAAGGGAAAAAAATATGACATTTTGCATTCTCATCAGTTTTACTCAGCCAACGTTCACCATGTACAATGGTAGAACAAACCCTGTAGGGCATGTGAGCCACTTTAACTAGAGAATGGTTGTGCACTCCAAAAATGAGGATTTTATGTGCAAGGTATTCCCATCCAATTTAGTGCCTGTGGCCATGAAGTGGTTTAATGGCTTGGGAGCAAGTTCTATTGATTCATTTAAAGAACTCACTCGAGCATTTACATCTCACTTTATTACTTGTAGTAGAGTTCCTCGGCCCTTAGACTCCCTTTTGTCAATGACCATGTGAGAGGGGGAGATCTTGAAAATGTACTCGAACAGATACTGGGAGATGTTCAATGAGATCGATGGAGATTTTGATGACATAGTCGTAAGGACTTTCAAGGTCGGCCTACTTGCTGAGCACGATTTGAGGAAGTTGTTGACCAAGAAGCCTGTAAGGAGTACGCGTCGGCTCATAGATCGTATCGATGAGTATAAAAGGGTGAAAGAGAACTAATAGCAAGGTAAGGGGAAGACTAAGGCTATCCCTCAAGATAGGAGGGATTTCAAGTCGAACTAATATAATAATAACAGGCCCTGAAGAGATTTTACTGGGCAATCAAGGTCCACTGCTACTCAGGTGATCAGCACAGTGTTCTAAGAGCTTGTGCATCAAGTTTTAGAAAAGATTAAGAACGAGTCATACTTCAAATGGCCAAATAAGATTAGAGGATACCACATAAAGCGCAACCAGAGTCTCCATTGCCAATATCATTAGGAGCGAGGACTGTAGAACTTTGTGGAATCATCTGGAACAGCTGGTCAGGGATGGAAGGTTAAAACAGTTGGGCATAATTAATGTCATCTTCACTGCTCCAGGGAGAACTGGTTCTCACCCCTCCAAGGTGATGTCTGTATCTTGGCCATCTGCCAAGGACCTTAACCTTGAGCCGAAGAGGACTAAAGTGGAGATCCGACTGATGTTGAGTTTTTCGGATGAGGACAAGGTTGGAACTATACAACTACATGATGATACTTTAGTGGTCACCCTCAAGATAGGAGGGTATGATGTGAGGAGGGTGTTGGTAGATCAGGGCAGCGGTGTAGAAATCAAGTACCCTGATCTATACGAGAGGCTGAGGTTAAGACCTGAAGATTTGGCACATTATGATTCACCTTTGGTAGGCTTTGATGGGAAAGTTGTCATTCCAAAGGGTCAGATTAGATTACTAGTACAAGTAGGGTCCAAAGTAGTCGAAGTGGAGTTCATTGTAGTAAATGCTTACTCCCCCTAGACTACCATTGTGGCAAGGTCCTGGCTTCATGCCTTAGGAACCGTTTCTTTCACATTACATTTGAAAGTGAAGTATCCATCTGGAGATCAAATTGAGGAGCTAATTAGGAGCCAGTCCATGGCTAGGCAGTGCTTGGTGGCTGCAATTATGCATCAGCCTAGAGTTGAATCCTCGGCCTCTGCTAAGGTGGGCTCACGGCAATCAAGGATTTCGGTCCTGTCTATGGATGTGGTTTTAGAAGAAGGGGCAAAGTGTGAGAAGTTGGAGGAAATTATTGTAGATGGTGATTCGGAGAAGTTTTTTTAGGTCGGAACTCAGCTGCTTCCTTGGGAGAAGGAAAAGCTGATAGTGTTTCTAAAGAGGAATATTGATGTGTTCGTATGGAATGCTTATGAAACTCCTAGGGTGGATCCAGACTTCATTTGCCACTATCTAAATGTCAACTCGGCCGTCCTCCCTAAGAAGCAACCACCTCAGCACTCATCTAAAGAACATTCTAATATTATCAAGGAGGAGGTTAGCAAGCTTAAGCAAGGTGGGGTTATTAAAGAAGTGTTCTACCCTAAGTGGTTGGCCAATATGGTGGTGGTGAAGAAGAAGAATGGGAAGTGGTGGGTATGTGTGGACTTCACAGATTTGAATAAAGCTTGCCCCAAAGATCCTTTCCACATGCCTTGAACAAATCCATTGGTGGATGCCACTCTAAACGTCTTTCAAGGGTATCACAAGATACCTTTAACTTTGGATGATCAGGATAAGACATCTTTTGTTACTCCTATTGGGAGTTACCACTACTGGAAATAAAGTTTGCTCCAAGGATCCTTTCCCCATGCCTCGAATAGATTAGTTGGTGGATGCCACTATAGGCCATCCTTGAATGAGCTTTCTAGATGCCTTTCAATGGTGCCACTAGATACTTTTAGCTTTGGATGATTAGGAGAAGACATCTTTTATTACTTCTACTGAAAATTACCACTACAAGGTAATGCCATTTGGTTTAAAGAATGCAAGATCTACCTAACAGAAGATGATGACCAGAATGTTTGAGCCACAGCTAGGAAAAAATATTGAAATTTATATAGATGATATGGTGGTCAAGAGTAAATTAGAATCCGAGCATGTTAACGACCTCGAGAATATCTTTGAGATATTAAGGAAATACAAGCTGCGCCTTAATGCTTCTAAGTGCTCTTTTGGAGTTGGTTCAGGAAAGTTCTTGGGATACATGGTCACTCATTGTGGAATCGAAGTCAATCTTGACCAAATTAGAACAATTAACAGGGATGACTATTGCTCTGAATCGATTCATTTCTCGATCAATAGACAGATGTAGGCCTTTCTTTCAGTTGTTGAACAAGTGGAAGGAATTTGAATGGACCGAGAAGTGTGTTCTGGCCTTTCAGCAGCTAAAGAAATACCTTTCTTAGCCACCCATCATGTCCAGGCCCAAGATGGATAAGGTTTTATTTGCTTACATTGATGTAGCTTCCCATGTGGTGAGCTTGGTCCTAGTATGGGTTGACAGTGGTGTGTAAAGGCTAGTATACTATGTGAGCAAATCACTACATAAGGTTGATGTTTGTTATCTACCACTAGAGAAGGCCTTTTTGGCAATGGTGCATGCTATGCATAAGCTCCCCCACTACTTCCAATCACACACAGTTGTTGTTTTAACCCAACTTCCGCTTAGATCCCTACTTCAAAGTGCTGATTACATAGGAAAGATTGCCAAGTGGGGTACAATCCTTGGAGCTTTTGATATTAAATACATGCCTCGCACCTCTATCAAGGTTAGATCCTTGCTAATTTGGTAGCCGAGTTTACTAAATCCCCATTAGAAGAAAAGGTTGAAAAGCAGAACATGAATGGAAAATTAATTGGCATGATCTCCTTGCAAGGACCTTTGTCCTGGAGAGTGTACATTAATAATGCAGCGAATCAAAGATAATCTGGAATGGGGCTAGTTTTAGTATCTCCAGAGAAGATCACTATTGAAAAATCCTAAAGGTTGGGTTTCTTGACCATAAATAATGAAGCTAAATATGAGGCTTTACTAGTAAGGATGACTATGGTTCAAAAAATGGGAGGAAAAATGGTAAAAATGTTTTTAAATTCGAGATTGGTTATAGGCTAGGTAGAGGGAGAGTTGGAAGCCAGGGATCCTAGAATGCAAGAGTATTTGAATCAGGTTAGACACTTGCAATCAGGGTTTGAGTCTTTCACCTTATTGCAAATCCCTAGAAGCAGAAACACATATGTTGATTCTTTTGCCACGCTCGCAACCTCCTCGGCACAAGATTTACCTTGGGTTGTCCTTGTGGAAGACTTGTGTAAACCTACTAAAATAGAGAAGGAAGGGGTTTGTATTCATCATATTAGGGTAGGACCTAGCTGGATGGACTCTATTGTTTATTCCTTAATGAGGATATCTTGCCTGAAGAGAAGTTTGAGGCTGATAAAGTGCGGAGATAGGCTCCTTAGTTTTGTCTATCTGATGACCAAAAGTTGTACAAACACTCTTTTCTAGACCATATCTACTATGCATATACCCTGAGGCAGTAGAACTGCTTCTAGAAGAGTTACATGAAGGGATTTGTGGAAGCCACATTGAAGGCAGATCCTTGTCTTATAGGGCACTCACTCAGGAATGTTGGTGGCCAAATATGCAAAGGAAAGTGCAAGAGTATGTGAAGAAATGTGATCAATGCAAAAGATTTGCCCCAAACATTCTTCAACTAGGGGGAGTTCTTAATCCTTTGTCCACCCTTTGGCCTTTTGCTCAATGGAACTTAGATATTGTAGGGCCTTTCCCTAAGGCAGCAGGGAATAGGAGATGGCTGCTGGTCGGCACGGACTACTTCACCAAGTGGGTTGAAATTGAACCATTGGCAAATATCAGAAACATGGATGCAAAGAGATTTGTTTGGAAAAATATTATCACTCAGTTTAGGATCCCTCATACACTCATTTTAGACAATGGTCTTTAGTTTGATAATAAAAAGATATTGTTCTGACCTAGGCATTACGAATAGGTATTCCACCCTGGCCACAGGGAAATGGATAGGCAGAGGCTATCAATAAGGTCATAGTGAATGAACTCAAAAAGAGGTTGAATGATGCAAAGGGAAAATAGGTAGAAGAGCTGCCACACGTTCTTTGGACATATAGGACTACACCTCGAAGATCCACAGGAGAGACGCATTTTTCAATGACTTATAGAGCTGAAGCCGTGATTCCTTAAAAGACTAGATTCCCAACATTGAAGATGAGTTCTTTCACTCAAGCAACAACGGTGGGCTATTAGAGAAGAGTTTGAATATGATTGACAAGTGAAGAGAAAGAACGATGGTTCAATTGGCGTACTATAAACATAAGCTCAAGTAAGGATATGACACCAACGTAAGGTCAAGGCCATTAGCGCCTGGAGACTTGGTGTTGAGGAAGATCTTGGGTACTACCAAGAACCCAGCATGGGGAAAGTTAGGGCCCAACTAGGAAGGGCCATATCGTATCATCTCGGTGGCTGGAATAGGTGCATATTACCTAGAAGATCTAGATGAAAGCATTGTACCACTCCCCTAGAATGTAAATAACCTGCGAATGTATTATTATTAATGAAAGTATTTCTTGCCATATTTTTGTTGATGACATTCTACGCTACTTATTATTTTTTTAAGTATCAAACAAAACATTGGTCATGCCTAACTCCTCATACCACATACTTTGGGTAAATTGATATTGTAAGTCATCTTTCTAAGTGTTAAACAGAACCTTAGTTATGCCTGATTCCTTGGACCACCTTCTTTGGGTAAATTAATACTTCATGTCATCTTTTCTAAGTATCAAACAAAACCTTGGCCATGCCTAACTCCTCAAACCATATATCTTGGGTAAATTAATATTGTAAGTCATTTTTCAAAGTGTTAAACAAAACCTTAGTTATGTTTGATTCCTTGGACCACCTACTTTGGGTAAATTAATACTTCATATAATTTTTTCTAAGTATCAAACAAAACTTTAGTCATGCATGCCTCCTCAGACCACATACCTTGGATAAATTGATATTGTAAGTCATTTTTCTAAGTGTTAACAGAACCTTAGTTATGTCTGGTTTCTTGGATTACCTACTTTGGGTAAATTAATACTTCATGTCATTTTCTCTAAGTATCAAACAAAACCTTGGTCATGCTTGGCTCCTCAAACCACATACCTTTGGCAAATTGATATTTTAAATTATTTTTCTAAGTGTTAAGTAGTACATTGGTCATGTCCAGTTCCTCGGACCATATGCCTTGGGCAAATTAATATTTTCTATTATTTATTTAAGTATCAAACAAAACTTTGGTCATGCTTGGCTCCTCGGACCACATACCTTGGATAAATTGATATTTTAAATTATTTTTTTAAGTGTTAAATAGAACTTTAGTTATGTCTGGCTCCTCGGACCATATGCTTTAGGTAAATTAATACTTTCTATTACTTGTTTAAGTATCAAGTAGAAGCAGTTGTGCTAAATAACAGAGATCGTCACAGTAATAACTTGAACAAATGGACATTCATGAGCATCACTTAAAGCATTTGTAAGTACACCAAGTATATCTATTATCTATTTGAGAACTGATTGCCCTTCCAGTCCTTTAGATTTACTGATAAGCAAGGAATTATGTGGAGTCAGATATGTGTAGATACTCTACCATTATGTATGTTTTTGAGGTTAAGGTTATACTTTGCCGAGGTTATGTACTTAGTAGGTTTAACCTATCCTGTTGCTGATCATGTGAAGTGTGATAATTATGCTACCACTTATGCAGAAAAATAAGTGGGGCTTCATCTCATTGTCACGTTGGCTAAGTGTTAGATAAAATAGAAACTATGTCAAGGCTTGTATAAGTATTACAAGAGGAAAGAAAATGTCCATAACTTTCATTAATTTAAGCCTTAGAAAAAGGAAAATTAGTTACAAAAGATCGGACTGATTACAAATCTTGGAAATAGAAACAACAGTTATAAAAAAAATAAAAAATAAAAATAAAAATAAAAATAAAGACAAGACAACTCAAGGCTTCATTTTTATCAAAAGCTTGTCTTTTGAAATCTTGCCAGGCTGGGTGGAGGTTGCCATGGATTATGCTGGACCTTCACCCTTGGGGTCCTCCTTGGTAGGTATTGGGAGAGTTGCCAAAACAATCTCCATACCGTGAAGGGCCTCATTTTCCTTGGATGGGTCCTTAGGGTCAGTTAGGGGCTGGATGGCATCATGGGCTACTTCCTTGGTCACCTCAGCTGGCATCTCAGCAACCTCAGGCAGCTTTGCCTCCTTGGATGGGCTTTGGACTGAAGGGAAAGCTTTGGTTAGGCTCTTCTTCTTAGTATCTGTTTCCTTAGAGGCAGTATCAATGTTGGTGCTCGAAGAGCCTGAAGTGCGAATGGTTGGAGGGTAGTACACACTTTCCACTCTCCTAAAGACAGAGGATGTCTCAACCCCAACTTCGTTGAGGGCCTCGTTCCACACTTGGAGGAAATAGTACCTACACACCTCCAAGACCTCAGCCATAAGGGCTTCTTCAGTTTCTACCACTCCCACTTCATACCCATCTTGCTTCACTTGATCCTTGGTCTTCTCATCCTTTTCTAGTTTCTTTGACAGAATTTTTACTTGGTCTCTGGCAACAGCAAGATCGGCCTCGGCTTGGCGGAATTGCTTACGCTAGGCTTCAGCTTGCTTCTCTGCGTCATCCAAGGCTGCCTCAGCACTTTTCCTGTCCCTTTCAACCTCGATCAGCTTGGTAGTTAACTCTTAGGACTTTTTATCCGCCACCCAAAAGGCCTTCACAGTAGCTATGCGCCTTGCTTCTTCATCCTTCATTATCCTATGAGAGGCATTTACTATTTCCTTAGCCCTGTGTGCGGATTGGATAGCCGTTCAAAAGGAAACAATATATATATATGAAGGTTAGAGAATAAAAAAAAAAAAAAAAAAAGGAATAGAGATAGAGTGGTTAGGAAACCAACCAGGGCAAGGTCCTTCTTCAAACTGAGGAACACCTCATGTTTCCTCATCAACCGTAGGTAGGCCATGTCTTTTGGCAGTAGCAGAGCCTGCATCTGCTATGTATCCTACCTTTCCTTGCTGAGATTGAAGCATCGACAAGCAAAGGTGCTCCATCCAAAACTAGGGTGGGAGTCCAAGCAGGGGTCCCAACTTAGGAATCACCCCTCCTATCCACTAGGGTTACCCTGGCCTGCTTGGCTCCCTTCTGGGGCTTGGTCTCCTTAGCTAAAGGCCTTTCCTTCCTTTTACCACATCCTAGCCTTTCTGATCCTTTTGCTTTTGTGATCAACAAGATGAGCTTGGAAAGGTTAAGTAGGCAAAAGAGGAGGAAACTTGGCTTGAGTTGTCTTCTTGGGCGCCTTATCCCCAGCTTAGGACTCCATAACCACCAGAAGACCAGCCCTGGGCTTGCGTTGTATCCCCATGGCTTCTAGAATGGAGGGATCTCCTTATCTTAGGCTTACTTGGGTTGAAGGCAAGTGACTGAAGTCACCAGCGGGAACCTCAAAGGACTCAGGTCAATTGAAGACCTCGAAATCGTCCTCCGATTCATCCTCGGAATCAAGCACTTCAATTATTTTCTCTTTTTCTTCTTCTTTCTCTTCTCCTTCTGTGGTGGCTAGCTGAGAAGGGGTTGCTTCATCCTCAGTCTTACACTGAAAGATTGGTTCTACTTTCAGTACGCCCTATGGTCCTGGACCTAGGTTGAGGAAGCCCGGCACAGCAACGTTGATCAAATGCAGGCGAGGTTTCTTTGCTTTGATTATGCACTTCGACGCCTAAAGCTTGATGAGAGGAGGGTGTAGTCGAGGATTAGGTGTGCCGCTCTCAATTGATTGTCCTTGTGAGTGAACACTTTGGCTTTAAGGATCTTGTCTAGACTTTGTTGGACTGAAATATGGAACAACAGCATTCTTATCTGCAAAAACATTAGGAAAAACAAAAAACATCGTCAACAAAAAATAGTGCAAAATCAAAGGAAAATTCATGTACAAACACAAATGAAAGAAAAGGGGAAGGGGGTGGTTTTAAAATAATCAACCTAGACCTAAAACCCACCTGGTTTCCCATCTCTCATTGGGCAGGGAAGGCCATTGTGGCACTCCCTTGAAACGATCAAAAAATCCTTGTTCATGCCTTTGTTGGATTCAGGGAGGATTAGATGAGCCTAACCTCAAGGTACCTAGTTTTTAGGTAGTAACCCTGCCCTTTTAGGTGGTGAAGGTTATAAACCTAGTTGACATCATGGTAGGTAAGGTTTAAGCTCATTTTCTCATTAAGGGCATCTACACTTCCTAAAATCTTAAACATGTTTGAGGCATATTGGGTGGGAGCTAATCTATGAGCCCTAAGGTAATCCTTAGTGACGGTGTCTATGGGAATTCTCATCCCACCCTCTATAAAGGCAATTATTAGGATTACCACTTCTCCTTCTTGCCTTTTCTCATGCCATTCCCTTTCCTTACAATACCTAATGGAGACTCTTGGTGGAATTCTATATTGAGCTTTAAAGCTTTCTATATTCTCCACATAGTCTACCAGGTAAGAAAATCTACCCATATTTAAAGAAGGGTTGAGGAAACTAAGATGGTAAAAGGAAAATTTGGAAGGCCGAGGAGAAGAAGGCTTTATGCTAAGAAAAGCAGAAGGAAAAGTAAACAAAACGGGTTGCAAAATAGGAAACTCTCCTCAGACTAGCTCTTAATATTTATGAGTGCAAAGGTTTAGTGTATGAGTGCTAAAGTCAGGTAAATGAAGTGGTCAGGCAATATTTGTATCAGAGAAAGAGTGACAAGCGGGAAAATTCCTGCCTGAGTTTCAATAAAATCCACAGTCGTTAGATCCGCATCGCATCGTAGAACGTGGAAGACATGGAGCTGCAAGAATTTAATGAAGGCGCGTATCAAATACCGAAGCGTCAGAAGCATGCGTTGGATAGTTAAAAGGTACCTGCCCAAATAGAAGTGATGTGTAATAAGAGCGAAGTAATTGTAGTGATATCGAAATCCTCATTTCTTCCCAATGAGCCAAAAAGGAGAACTTCGAGGGACTATTGTAGGGGTGATAGGCCCAATAGTATATATCTGTGTATATGTTGGGCTGAGGGCCTAATCCAAGGACATTAAGTAGTCTGAGAACGGGTAAACACTGTCATAGGAGTCCGTATTAAGGAGTGAAGAGGTGAGGTTTGGTTATAAGAGTCCAAGATGGTGATCCGAGGAGGAATGTCTCCTTGGCTAGTCAAAGCTGAAGTCCAAGCATGTGGTTTGCCTTCCAGAGCAACATTCTAGGAGATTCTACTGATAAGTATACAAATCTTAAAGGTATAGGACAAAGGGAGGCTATGAAATATCTAAGAAAAAGCTGCTACCACTGTATTAAATAATCCGCAGCTAACTCTCTGGCCGCATTAATGTGGAAGTGATATCTGAACAGTAAATTTCAGCCTTACAGCTACTCTCAAAGACTTCAAGAAAGTGCTGATGAGACAAGTATCAATACTAGAAATTTAATCTACACATGGAGGTTAGAGATAACGGAGAAGAGAGAGTATAAAATAGAGGGAGGTCCCTTAGGAAGGGGATCAGAGATTTGAGAGAAAAAACACTATAGCAACAAGAGCTGAACTTGCAGTCAAATTTAAAGAAAGCTATACTAGAATTAATCTCCTCGGACTGTGCCGAGGACGATTTTCTTTGTGTAAAACCATTTTATCTTTGCTTCCTTGTCATCTAGATCCACTTTAATTGTTGTTTCAACTCATCAGGGCCTAGTTTTCCAACCCATTATCTACAAATTCATTGTGTTAGGCTTTTAGGGCCTAAGTCCAACCATTCTTTGGGCTTGGGAATCAAATTGCGACCTTACAATCACATTAGCATTTGATTTTTTTTTTTTTTTAAATTATCACTTTTAACAAAATTAAAATTTTAAAAATAAAAAACTTATTTAATACCAAAAAAACACATGAATTCAAATCTAGGTTCATTTTGAACAACAACGCACTAGAACATAAATCCAGAAAATGTAACACACAAACACAACGCCAAGGCCTGGACCCACCAACACAAACACTAACACTCCTACAACCACAAAGCAAAGTTGATGAAGCGATCGGGTACAAATTCAACAACAACGATTATTGGCACCTGGATCGGGTTTGAATCTAGCAGTGCTACCGTTGTTAGTACATTAAGCTTGATTTTTTTTTTTTTTTTTTTTTTTGGGGTTTTGGTATTTTTAGTTGATGTTGATTTTGTGAACGATGACGATAAATCTAAAGGACTTTGGTGAATTTTTTAGTTAGAAATTTTTTTTACAGGTTTGAGAGAGAGATTGACATTAGTTGAAGTGGAAAAAAAGAAATTCAAATCATCTCTTAATCTTTTATGGGTTTGAAGGAATTTGAACCGTGTGGGTGTTTGATAGTTTAGAATTTTTCTTGGTTGAAATTTATGAGTTTGATTTTTCTAGGTTCATGTTTAAGATCTTTCCATTCATGTATTTTTTGGTTTTTAATCTTTTATGGGTTTGAAGGGATTTGGATTTTATTGGTTTTGAATCTTTTAGTGTGCATGTTGTGCACTTTATGTGCCATGTAGACATTTTTTATTAGTGAGATGACAATAGAGATTAAATTGAAAAATATTTTAAAATTTTAGTGATCAAAATAGGAGCTCGAAAAATGTGGGGGATCAAAGTGATGAAAATTGGCCCAAAATAAGGACCAAAAGGGTTTTTTTTTTTTGCATTTTTATTTTCGATTGTTTATGGGTTCTACGTAGGTCATGAAAAAAAAAAAAAAAAAAAAAAAAAAAAAAAAAAAACTACTTTAAAATTTTTTTTTTTTTCACTTTCTTTTAAGAAAAGGTAAACAAACTTTATTAATTTAAATCACTTTGGAATACAACATCTAAATCAGACAGTAGTTTTTTTTTTCCCTTCCCTTCACCTGATTTAGTGTGCGTTTAACTCCAAATTAAAAGTCAAGTTATTTTACTATTTATGAGCTTCACTGCACTTTTTAGTACTATTTATGGGTCTCACTGTACTATTTCAGTTAACTTTTACATTTATCTACGAAATTTTCAGCAAAAATTTTTCAATTTCTACAAAATAAGCGGATCTCAAACAGATTTTTAACATAGGTATAACTTTTTGGACAAAAGGCTAGGCAAAGTAACTTTTTGCGAATACTACTTTATCATTTTTGCATACAATTGTGGTGTGCAAATATTCCCAGATACGGTCTTATAATTTATAGCAAGCAGTTCAAATTTGGACTTTCCTTTAGACCATTCCACTTTTTGTCACGAGTCATTCGCTGTGGACTCTCATGGCCAAGATAAAATACATATATGTTGATTATGAATGAGAAGATTTTTATTTAATTTTTCAACCCTCATGTCAAACGGCCTTTAAATGTGAATGTGTAAATTTACAATATACAGATAAATGTAATGCTGATTAAGTTTTGGCTTTTGTTGATTAGATTATACTTATTCATTGATTTGGAGGACTAGCCGACCAGCTAACCTGATTCTTAGAATGGAAGATCAAGTTGATTATCAACAAATAAAAAAATAAAAAAATAAAATGATTAAGTAGAAAAAGCAATTTCTTTTTCTTTTACTTAAAGCAATTTTCTTCCTACCTTTAAGTAAATAAGTTACCAAAATATTACTAACTAGCCAAACACATATGTGCGATGCTTATAATAGTTTTGTTCATTACATGACACATAAATGTTAATTGGAAGAATCGGTGGTATGTTCCTATGGAGGACCGAATAGTTTCTGAAAGAGTGGAAAATCAAACAAATCCTTTAAAGTATTTAATTAATAATAATAAAAAAAAAAAAAGTAACCAGTGAGTGTGGCTCAACAATAGGAAACCCTTGAAAGTCTCATTGCTCTCAAAGGTTCGAGTCCTAGCTCATGCAACTTTGTGTTGAGAGCTGCTTCGGTATTTGGCTCAAGCTGGCTTGTTCGTATTAAAAACGTGGGTGTCAGTAGTGGTATGCCCTGTTGTGCGTTGGTGATACCCTTAGGTTTATCCAAATTGTACCTTGGTGTGTGAGGCGATGATAACACGTGGACTTCCTTCTTTCGTTCCTTAAAAAAAAAAAAGGAAAAAAGAAAAAAGAAAAAGTGGTAGTAGTAATATTTAGAATGACTCAAACGTTTGACATATTCTTGCAGATGGCACTCACTCTCATCCAGAGCCAACCATTATTGTAGAGTCGCAATCTATTGAAACCACAATGACCATGGAAAGAGAACATAATAGTAAATAAACTTAGTAGCTGGAATTGTATAAACAACTTACCCTTGGTGGGTTTTTAATTGTATAAATGGTTTTCAGCCTTTTTTTTTTTTACAGGTACTACATTCACAATATTTTTATAACAAATCATAAGTGCTTAAGTGGTGGAGTGAAAACTAGCAAACATATTTTCATTCAAGTTTTTTTTTTTTTTTGGATGTGCTCTCGAGGTTTTCAAACTCAAATAAGTGGTTTTGAGCTTTTGTTTAAAAAAGATGACTAAACACTATTTTTCAGTTTAACCATTATAACTAAAATTGTGTTTTCAAAACACGGTTACGATTTTAACGACTATCTTAAGTATCTACAACAATAATTAACCTATTAAAAATGTCATTCCGATGGAGTAAGCCTTTCACATTATTATAGTGTACCATCTGCATACAGCTTGCTTTGCATGTATTTAGACATTACTTTAAAGTAACAACTAACGAGTACTCCCAAAATGTTGAGGAGGAGGGTATCTCCCAGGGCCCATTTCTCTTTTACTTTTTTTATCTCCTGAAATTATCAAGATAGACTCAATAGATTTGGTCGCGGGGAAAAAAATAAAGAAAGAAAAGAGAAATATTTGATGGATTTTGTGAGGGATGGGCTTAGCAGGCCACCAAAGTAGGACATGTTCTATTTGTCATATTGGGCCCAATATTTAGTTCACCCAAAATGAAACCTAGGAAAACAGAAGCTTCTCTGTTTTAGATTTTCTTTCTTTCACTCTTTGTAGGTGCCTTCATCGAGTTTGGACCTATAATCATCTTAATGATCATTTGGCTCCATATGTGGAAAAAATGTATTTGTCTAAGACAAAGATTGTATGTTTAATGACCCAAAAAAAATAAAAATATCTGTACTATATCACAAAATGACTAATTTAGTCACAATTAAGACTCATTGTAGTCGTTAAAAAAAAAAAACTAAGATCACCCAAATATATGCCTGATGTGGGTACTAAGCACACATCCCATAACATGCAACTCAAATAATTTTCAATCAATAAAGGGCACCATAATCTCCCTCACCTAAACTCCAAAATTAGGGATTTGAGATTTGAGAGAAAAAAATACTGTAGTAACAAGAGCTAAACTTGCAGTCAAATTTAAAGAAAGCTGTACTAGAATTAATCTCCTCAAACTATACTGAGGACGATTTTCTTTGTATAAAACCATTTTATCTTTGTTTTTTTGTCATCTAGATCCACTTTAATTATTGTTTCAACTCATCAAGGCCTAGTTTTCTAACTCATTCTCTACAAATTCATTGTATTGGGCTTTTAGGGCCTAAGTCCAACCATCCTTTAGGCTTGAGAATCAAATTGCGACCTTACAATCACATGAGCATTTGATTTTTTTTTTTTTTTTTTTTTTTATAATTATCACTTTTAACAAAATTAAATTTTGCCTATTGCATATCTCACTTTACTTTTTCTATTTTTCTACAGCAATATATATATATATATATATATATCAATCAGCTGACACTTAAATATAGAAATGGATTTGAAAATGGACTGGCAAATATTCCCAGATACGGTTTTATAATTTATAGAAAGCAGTTCAAATTTGGACTTTCCTTTAGACCATTCCACTTTTGTCACGAGTCATTTGCTTTCGACTCTCATGCCCAAGGTAAAATACATATTTGTTGATTATGAATCAGAAGATTTTTATTTAATTTTTCAACCCTCATGTCAAACGGCCTTTAATATTGTGAATGTGTAAATTTACAATATACAGATAAATGTAATGGTGATTAAATTTTTGCTTTTGTTGATTAGATTATACTTATTCATTGATTTGGAGGACTAGCCGACCAGCTAACCTGATTCTTAGAATGGAAGATCAAGTTGATTCTCAACAAATAAAAAAATAAAAAAAATAAAAAGATTAAGTAGAAAAATCAATTTCTTTTTCTTTTACTTAAAGCAATTTTCTTCCTACCTTTAAGTAAATAAGTTACCAAAATATTACTATCTAGCCGAACACACACGTGCGATGCTTATAATAGTTTTGTTCATTACATGACACATAAATGTTAATTGGAAGAATCGGTGGTATGTTCCTATGGAGGACCGAATAGTTTCTGAAAGAGTGGAAAATCAAACAAATCCTTTAAAGTATTTAATTAATAAAAAAAAAATAGTAACCAGTAAGTGTGGCTCAACAGTAGGAAACTCTCGAAAGTCTCATTTGCTTTCAAAGGTTCGAGTCCTAGCTCATGCAACTTTGTGTTGAGAGCTGTTTCGGCATTTGGCTCAAGCTGGCTTGCTCGTATTAAAAACGTGGGTGTCAGTAGTGCTATGCCCTGTTGTGCGTTGGTGGTACCCTTGGGTTTATCCAAATTGTACCTTAGTGCGTGAGGCAATGATAACACGTGAACTCCCTTCTTTCATTCCTTAAAAAAAAAAAAAAAAAAAAAAGTAATATTTAGAATGACTCAAACGTTTGACATATTCTTACAGATGGCACTCACTCTCGTCCAGAGCCAACCATTATTGTAGAGTCGCAATCTATTGAAACATAATGACCATGGAAAGAGAACATAATAGTAAATAAACTTAGTAGCTGGAATTGTATAAACAACTTATCCTTGTGGTTTTTTAATTGTAAAAATGGTTTCAGTTTTTTTTTTTTTTTTTTTTTTGAGGCGCTACGTTCACAATAATTTCACAACAAATCATAAGTGATTAATGGTGGAATGAAAACTAGTAAACACATTTTCAGTCGAGTTTTTTTTTTTTTTTTGGATGTGCTCTCGAGGTTTTCAAACTCAAATAAGTGGTTTTGAGCTTTTGTTTAAAAAAGATGACTAAACACTATTTTTCAGTTTAACCATTATAACTAAAATTGTGTTTTCAAAACACGATTACGATTTTAACGACTATCTTAAGTATCTACAACAATAATTAACCTATTAAAAATGTCATTCCGATGGAGTAAGCCTTTCACATTAGTATAGTGTACCATCTGCATACAGCTTGCTTTGCACGTATTTGGACATTACTTTAAAGTAACAACTAACGAGTACTCCCAAAATGTTGAGGAGGAGGGTATCTCCCAGGGCCCATTTCTCTTTTACTTTTTTTTATCTCCTGCAATTATCAAGATAGACTCAATAGATTTGGTCACGGGGAAAAAATAAAGAAAGAAAGAAAAGAGAAATATTTGATGGATTTTGTGAGGGATGGGCTTAGCAGGCCACCAAAATAGGACATGTTCTATTTGTCATATTGGGCCCAATATTTAGTTCACCCAAAATGAAACCTAGGAAAACAGAAGCTTCTCTGTTTTAGATTTTCTTTCTTTCACTCTTTGTCGGTGCCTTCATCGAGTTTGGACCTATAATCATCTTAATCATCATTTGGCTCCATATGTGGAAAAAATGTATTTGTCTAAGACAAAGATTGTATGTTTATTGACCCAAAAAAATAAAATAAAAATATCTGTACTATATCACAAAATAACTAATTTAGTCACAATTAAGACTCATTGTAGTCGTTAAAAAAAAACTAAGATCACCCAAATATATGCCCGATGTGGATACTAAGCACACATCCCATAACATGCACTCAAATAATTTTCAATCAATCAAGGGCATCATAATCTCCCTCACCTAAACTCCGAAATTGTAATGCATGTTGGTTTAATCTATATATGATGTAGGTTCTAACCTCAAATGTAATTTGATAATAGTTGATTTTTAATACGTGGTGAACATCAAAAATGTATATTTTGAGTGATTGCTCATTGTAATTTCATTTGGTAAGTGTGTGGTGAATTGCTGTTGGACATATGCATTAAGAGACAAATCTTTAAAGAGTGCTAGAGGGTGCTTAACACGTTTTCATCTAATAACTTAGCCTCCTAACTTAAATTTGGGACTGTAAGCTATGTAGTCTTTTCTATGTAGCTATCATCCTCGGAGATTGGACATTGTCAATAGGTCATAAAGAGCTTGTAACATATTTTCATGTAATAGATATGGTATTTTGTAAACTAAGAAATATGTAATGTTTTTCTTAATATTTCCATTTACAAGTGGCGGTTCCATGTAAGAGAATTCATAATTCACTATTTCTTGAGTGCATTTAATTAGTCCTGATAATCTATAGTAAAATGACCATAACTAGCTTCTTCTAGATATTTTAAATTGCACATATTTAGATGCATTGCAAACTAGGGACATAAAAATTTCCAATGGTATATAACTTGCCGGGTAATGTTTTTTGTGATAATTCTAGAATTAATTTAAAAAATGAATTAAAAACTAAAAGGCTAAGGTTTTTTGTTAAGTTATTTCCTTGATCATGGGACACTGGTGTCATTTGTTTTCGTTCCACACCAATGTTTAACTATTATTTAAAGAACTGTAAACTTATGCTCACAGAAGAAAACTAGGAAAGAAAAAATTGTAAGCGATGACATTAAGATATTATCTAAAATATTTAAATTTGAAAAGGTGCTAATGTCTCTTTGGTAATTTAAATTAAAAGATTTTTGTATTATTCCTTCTTGCTTTAGCCATTTCCCATGTGACATATATCTGACCATTCTTCTAGGTCCTTCATAGTTTGAAGTTCAACGGTGAAAATATTCTGCACAAATGGAAGGTGGCTTTAACCCCTCCTCTTATTTTCACAAACTGTAGAGAATTCTGTCAAATTGGGGGGCAGACAGGACAGGACATGGATTTCTTTTCTATGAATTAGTAGTATTCTCACGCTTCCTTGTTGGCAAGATTTGAAAGGAATCCATTATTTGATGCTAAAACATTTTATTCGTTGGAATAATTATACTTTCCTCTGTTGATGCTAAGCGAAATGACACTTCACTTCAAAATTGAAAGGAAAAAACACTTCATTCCCTCTTTTGATATCTCAATTGACCAAAATTTGTTAAATTAATATGGGGAAATTAAACTTCCTTTCTTCAAGTTTGAGGAAATAATGACACTTCACTCAAAACTTAATGGAGAAAAACACTTTCCCCCCCTGACATCCAATTAATCAAATTTTATTAAATTAATAATATTAAACATGTTTTGTGCTAACCTACCATTTGTTTAAGGGAAGATTTCAAAAAATTTATACTTCATTTCATAATTAAAATTAATAGATTTAAATATATTTCACAGTGACAAGATCGATGATATCAATCTTATTTGAAGGTATCATAATCCATCCCGAAATAAAGCATAAAACATGTTCTAATACACTAGCACCTATTATAATAAACAAAACCCATGAACCAAAGATCATAACCATCAATTGGAACAATCTGGATATACTCAATGATTCCTTTAAATATATATAAATATATATATATATATATATAATATATAGACACACAAAAGTCAAGGTAGAAATTGCATTGCAAACTAAATTGAAAGGAGACTGGCCTGTTTCTTTTGTTTTCAAGTTTGCAATGCACTGATACAAATAAGAATTTTAGAAAGNAAAAAATGAATTAAAAACTAAAAGGCTAAGGTTTTTTGTTAAGTTATTTCCTTGATCATGGGACACTGGTGTCATTTGTTTTCGTTCCACACCAATGTTTAACTATTATTTAAAGAACTGTAAACTTATGCTCACAGAAGAAAACTAGGAAAGAAAAAATTGTAAGCGATGACATTAAGATATTATCTAAAATATTTAAATTTGAAAAGGTGCTAATGTCTCTTTGGTAATTTAAATTAAAAGATTTTTGTATTATTCCTTCTTGCTTTAGCCATTTCCCATGTGACATATATCTGACCATTCTTCTAGGTCCTTCATAGTTTGAAGTTCAACGGTGAATATATTCTGCACAAATGGAAGGTGGCTTTAACCCCTCCTCTTATTTTCACAAACTGTAGAGAATTCTGTCAAATTGGGGGGCAGACAGGACAGGACATGGATTTCTTTTCTATGAATTAGTAGTATTCTCACGCTTCCTTGTTGGCAAGATTTGAAAGGAATCCATTATTTGATGCTAAAACATTTTATTCGTTGGAATAATTATACTTTCCTCTGTTGATGCTAAGCGAAATGACACTTCACTTCAAAATTGAAAGGAAAAAACACTTCATTCCCTCTTTTGATATCTCAATTGACCAAAATTTGTTAAATTAATATGGGGAAATTAAACTTCCTTTCTTCAAGTTTGAGGAAATAATGACACTTCACTCAAAACTTAATGGAGAAAAACACTTTCCCCCCCTGACATCCAATTAATCAAATTTTATTAAATTAATAATATTAAACATGTTTTGTGCTAACCTACCATTTGTTTAAGGGAAGATTTCAAAAAATTTATACTTCATTTCATAATTAAAATTAATAGATTTAAATTTTTAATTAAATTGTATTTTAAAAGTATTAAGGATGAATTTTTCTTATTATTTTTTTTTCTTTTTTCAATGGGTTATTGAGAGATTTGACATTGCAAGTGTTTGGTACTTATAATTTTGCATGTTATTCTAAATTAATTAGTTTTTTTTTATTAACCCTGGTAAATTTTAGTAGATAGATTCTTATAGAAATTTAGAATATTTTGTTATTAATATAAACAAATTGGAGAAATGTTAATTTCTTAATATATAGACACACAAAAGTCAAGGTAGAAATTGCATTGCAAACTAAATTGAAAGGAGACTGGCCTGTTTCTTTTGTTTTCAAGTTTGCAATGCACTGATACAAATAAGAATTTTAGAAAGAAAAAAAATATACATCCAAAGTTAAGTGTGAAAAAAAAAAAAGATGAATATACTTTTGAGAACCGGTAAAAGTTGATTTCTAAGGTAATTTGGATTTGGGCAGTTACAATCTTAAAAACTGAAAAGGTTGGCAGGTTTATATTTTTTAAATAATACAAAAAGTATTCAACATAGTTTAATGCCAAAAAAAACAAAAAAATAATAATAAAGAAAGAGAACGCTGTCGTTTGGTCACCAGGAAAAAAGAAAGAAATAAAGAAAGAAACTAGATTTGATGGATTTTGAGAGGGATGGTCTGAGCAGGCCACCAAATTAAAACATGGTCTGCTTGTCATGTTGGGCCCCATATTTAGTCCACCCAAATAAACCCTAGGGAACAGAATCATGTTCTTTCACTCTATGTGGGTGCCTTCATCGAGTTTGGACCTATAATCATCAGAATCATCTAAGCCAAAGATTGAAAGTGTAACAACTCAAAAAAAAAAAAACGCCAACAACATCTATGTTTTACCCCCAAAAATACTAGTCTAAACATACTTACAACTTCTTGTAGTTTTTTATAAAACTAATTAATTAAGTTCGCCCCAATATATGCCCAATGTGGGTACACATTGTAGACAGGGAAAATTTCCGACCTATCACAAGCTGACACGTCATACTACTAAGTTCACAAAATACAGCCAATTACAAAGTGCCACATATTGCTGCTAGGTTTTGCTATCACTATTCAGAAACCAATAGAAATTTGCCAAGTGTCATGCAAAAACCAATCACACATCAGTGCACGTGTAAGTAATGACATAAGCAGTCTCGCACGTGTAAGCGATGACATAAGCAGTCTCGCACATGTAAGCGATGACACAATCAGTCCAGCACGTGCAAGCGATGACATAAGCGGACCAATCAAGCTCTGCCACGTGTCACCAATCAGACTCCGCCACGTGTCGCTTACCTACCCCTAAACTCCTATAAATAGAAGCCTTCCTAAGACATTTGAAGGAGATCTAGAGATCTAGAGAGAAGGCACCAAGCCATCTGAAGATTCAGAAGTCCAGAAGCTCTGCTGGAATCAAGCCCTAAACCCTTCAGCAACTTCAAGAACTTCAACTTTCAAATACGAAGAACATTCGAAGCAGAATCATTCAAACTACCTGCCTAGATCTTAAAGTTCACTGGAATTAAGCTCAAAAGCCTCCAGAAACCTTACAAACACAAATCAAGGAAGCTCTACAGATTCAAGCCTCTAAAGCCCCGAAGAACTTCCATAACAAACCTTCGAATACAAAGAACATTCGAAGAGGAAACATCCAAATCATATTCCTAGATCTCAAAGTTCACTGGAATCAAGCTCAAAAAACTCTAGAAACCTCACAAACCACAAATCAGTGAAACTCTACAGATTCAAGCCTCTAAAGCACCGAAGAACTTCCACCACAAATCCTCAAAGACGAAGAACGCACCAAGAACACGAAGAACGTACAAAGAACACGAAGAACAAAGAATTTCTAACAAGCTCATAGCCAGAGATTCATTGTAATTCTGTTTCAAAGGTCTTCAATCCATTCTTCAGTCAAATTGAAGTATATTGGTGTTTAAATCAAAATCACATTACCACAACTCTAATCAATAAATCTTTCAAGGAGATCGAATAAGAGGATCACACTTTTGTAATTACAGAAAATTGTACCACACATTCATCAATACAAATTCGCACTTGTGACACTATTTTACTTGTTTGACTTATTTCGAACCGAGAAATTTAGTCGTCCACACACATATCAGGCAATATATTGTGATGCAACACACCCCACAACACACACTCAATTAATATTCAATCAGTCTGAGCCATCACAATCTTCCCCACTTGAATTACAAAATTGTGATGAATGTAGGTTTAACCTATACATAATGTAGGTTTAACCTCACATGTGATTACATAATAGTTGATTTTTAATTATTTTTCATGTAAATTTCATGTTTTATAATTATTATTACTATTATTATTATTATTATTATTATTATTATTATTATTATTCAATACTTGGTGGACATAGAAAATGTACATTTTGAGTGACTGCTCATTGTAATTTCATTTGATAAGTGTGTGATGATTTGTTATTAGACAATATGCATGGAGAGACAAAATCTTTAAATAATATTGGAGGGTGCTTAACACCTTTTTCTGTTTTTCATCCCATTACTTGGCCTCCTAACTTAAATTTGAGATTGTAGGCTATATGTGGTCTTTTTAATGTAACTATCATCCTCGGAGAATGTCAGCAGGTCATAAAGACCTTGTAACATATTTTCTTGTAATTGATATATAGTATTTTGTAAACTAAGAAATATGTAATTTTTTTTTTTTAAAAATTTCCATTTACAAGTGGCGGTTCCATGTAAGAGAATCCATAATTCACTATTTCTTGAGTGCATTTAATTAGTCCTGATAATCTATAGTAAAATAATGACCATAACTAGCTTCTTCTTTTTTTGAGAAACTAACTAGCTTCTTCTAGATATTTTAAATTGCACACATTTAGATGCATTGCAAACTATAGAGACAAAATTTTTCAATGGTATATAACTTGCACGGTAATATTCTTTAAGATAATTCTAGAATTAATTTAAAAATTGAATAAAAATGTTAACTAAGGTTCTTTAATACTTCACCAACTTGATATTCAATTTTTATTAAGTTATTTGCTTGATCATGGGACGTTCCGGCGTCATTTGTTTTTTGTCATTATTTGTTTTATATGGAGTTATTTGTTTTAAAGTTGAGGAGCCTGATGTAAGACACAATTTATTATTTAATTATAATAATTTATTAAATTTGAGATTTTTATGTAAAAAAATGTTATTTTAGGATTAGATGATTTCTTTTCTCATTTTTAGGTGCTTTTATTGTTTTTAGGTCAAATTTAGTTCCTGTTATAGTTAGGTATTAATTATGACTTATTTTAGAATATATTTTCTTGTTTGCCAAATTTTATAGAGCCCTTAAATAGGCCATTAAGTCTATACATGTTTTTATTTTATTTTATTTTTTTAATTTTTTTTATAGATTATTGATATTAATAAAAATTTAGACTTTGTTTATTGTCTCTCTAGTGAATTACAGAACCCTGTTTCTTTACGGATTCAAGGAACCTTCGTGAATTCAAAGTTATTTTTTTAGAAGCAAACATTTTTTTTTCTTGTTTTCTAAAAGTAGACGTGTTTTGCTTTTTGACGCTTTTGCATCTCATATTAGATTTGATGCTGTTCAATTATATTACTATTGTAGGATCCATGAATTTATTTTATTAAAGGAGATAAAACACATACAATTTGTAACTTATAGGTAAGTAAATTTTCTAATTTATTTTTACAAATAAATTATTAGAAAGAACCAAATCTTATGAAAACGTACGGAATTCAAAGATCTGTTGCCAAATATGCAGCAGTAAGCTAATCATTGCTGTTTAGCCACTAGCTTAAAGAAAATTAATATATATTTTGCAAATCCTCAATTTCGTCATATACAATTTTTTAAGGTCAGAATCTCTTTCTCTTCCCCTTGTGTGTGTATTTGTTTCTCCAAAAAAAAAAAAAAAAATCCTATATTATTTAAATTTTTAGTAATAAACAAATAAATTTTTGAACAAAACCAGCGTTTGGATCTATTGATTATACTTTTTTTCTATTATACTTTTTTCTATTACTTGATTGTGGGGGAAGAAGGATTCAAAAAAGGTAATTTCGTTCTCGATTAATGATTGTTTTTGTTTTTGTATAACTGTGACTCATGACTTTGTTTTTGGTGTTCGTACGAGAAGCATGTGTGCAAAGAAATCCTAGTGGCTAGATTAATTGAATATTGAATTTATGAAAGAAAGCAATTTTTCTCTATCCCTTGCATGAATCATTAATGTGTGTTTGGGAGCTAGTAGTTATCAGCTGGCTCACTGCTTAAATTATATATTGTTTGTGGGTCTTACATAAATACCGTTCAAACTTAATTTAGTTATTTAAAGTCGAAATTAATAACCTTTTTTGTCAAAATGTTTGGTAAGGTAACTGTTTACGAATCCTACTTTATGATATTATGGTATCGGTGTGCACCGCTGCATTGTTTTTATATATATATATATATGCTCACGAACACAATTATTAATATTGTTATTATTAGTACACATTTTGATAGTTGCTACATTTTAAAGTTTCTAATTGTAAGTAATGAATTTGAGATCTGTTTTTAAGTAATGAGCTTAATTGAAGACCGTTTAGTTTAGTATTAGACAAATAACAACTGCAGGCATGAACAATGCAAACATTTGGGGCGGAGCAATTCAAAACGCAAACATCTGCAGTAGAAGACCAAACATCAATTAATAAATAGTGTGGAACTATGTATTCATATATAAATAGTTTTTTTAATTAAAAAAATAGAAAAATCTTTGAACATGTGTATTTAGAGGCTAGTTTATAACTTTCTAAAAAAAAAAATTCTAAACAAAAAAAGAGGCTAGTTTATAACTAAGAACTATGAATTTCCAGAAAGTTTCCTAATATTCTTTTACAGAAACCTCTCCCTGCACTCGCCATTTAGCTTTAAAATTCTCTCTTTCTCTCTCGTTTCATCCATTTTATTGCTCAGACTCTTTCCCAATTTCATCATTGTTTCTATTTTGTTATAAAAATTCTATTTGCTCATCAATTTCATTTGCTGCTAGAAGAAGTAAACAGCACATCTCCAATTCTATCTGAGATAAAATATCCGAAATGAGACAACCCCCAATTCTTCAACAGAGGAAGAACCATGTCCCAAATGACATCATATTCAACAGCATCCTGACAAGGGTACCGGTGAAATCATTGATGAGATTTAGGTGTGTATGCAAATCCTGGGGCTCCTCAATCACCACTTCTAATTTCATCTCCACCCACCTTTACAACAACAAAAACAAACATCCCCATCATCATAATAATGCTAATGGTCATGTCATACATATGCCATGGCTTCTCCTTCTTCTTCTAACAGACCAGTCTGTACGGTCGCTTTTGACCGCACCTTTGACAGGGTTTATGAGACTGAAATTCCTTCTGATTTTGTGCATGTCCATATAGTGGGTTCTTGCAATGGCTTATTGTGTCTTGCTGAATTTTCTTCTAGTAATGTTATATATTTGTGGAACCCCAGCATTCGAAAATTCAAAAAATTTCCTGGTACTCGCTTAAGAAAATTAATGTGTGTTACTCTCGGACTTGCTTATCATTCTGAGAATGATGACCACAAGGTTGTCAGGCTTTCATCTTCTAATTTGTATGGACATGAGATTGAGGTGTACACTTTAAGTTCCGGGCAGAGAGAGATCATCCAAACCCATTGGTTAGTGGAGCTTTGCACTGGATGGCATTAATTAGTGGAGAGAATCGCTGGACAGCAAATGAAAGAACTATTAAGGCATTTGATGTCAATTGTGAGAAATTCAGAACGCTAAAACTGCCTGATAAGTCTATGTCTCGTATCGGTATAATTGCTAGAAATGTACAACTTGGTAAGAGATGTCTCGCATTATTCAAAGGGAAACTGGCTTACATTAAATATGGACCACGTGGCTACGAATACTCCATATTTTTTGTAGTATGGTGTGGTTGTGTCTTGGAATAAATTTTTTGTAGTACCATTTTCGGGTCATTACATTGCCTTCACCGAGTATGGTTCACTTCTAGCTAGGTGCATCTGTGATCAAGTGAAGATCCTGGAAGATAAGTTTCTTTTAATTGACACTGAAAAACTACAGGAGAAGGAACTTGATATCCAACTTCTTTCATTTGTAACTAATTTCATAGAGAGCCTTGTTTTACTTGATCGAGCAAACATGTTATCTTACTAACCAGAAGGTGGCATGCATATAAAAAGTGAAGTCATTAGTGGTATGGATGAAGTGAAACTCTTGTTATTCCTTTTTCTTTAGTATTAGGCATGGTAATATTGCTGAAAGCTTGCTTTTTATTTCATGTACACATTATCCTTTCACCGAGTATGTGTAATATGTGTACGGTTGTTGTGGTATGATGGTTGCTATTCCTTTAGTGTTATAAAGAGCTAGATTATAGCTTTCTTGACTTCAATTTAAAAGAAGAAACGACCCCAAATATATATATATATATATATATATAACTTAATAAAAGAAGCTGATTCATATCATTACATTGCCTTCACCGAGTATGGTTCACTTCTAGCTAGGTGCATCTGTGATCAAGTGAAGATCCTGGAAGATAAGTTTCTTTTAATTGACACTGAAAAACTACAGGAGAAGGAACTTGATATCCAACTTCTTTCATTTGTAACTAATTTCATAGAGAGCCTTGTTTTACTTGATCGAGCAAACATGTTATCTTACTAACCAGAAGGTGGCATGCATATAAAAAGTGAAGTCATTAGTGGTATGGATGAAGTGAAACTCTTGTTATTCCTTTTTCTTTAGTATTAGGCATGGTAATATTGCTGAAAGCTTGCTTTTTATTTCATGTACACATTATCCTTTCACCGAGTATGTGTAATATGTGTACGGTTGTTGTGGTATGATGGTTGCTATTCCTTTAGTGTTATAAAGAGCTAGATTATAGCTTTCTTGACTTCAATTTAAAAGAAGAAACGACCCCAAATATATATATATATATATATATATAACTTAATAAAAGAAGCTGATTCATATGCAAATTTTTAAAGTTTCAATTTTCTTAAATAACAGCTATATAATTTTTAAAATTTTTAATAAATAAACAAATAAATTTTTGAATAAAACCTGTGTTATGTTCTGTTTTCTTGTAATATCATGGCTGCTTTTGGAAGTTTTTGTTCCCTTTGCCGAATGAATATGTCGATTGATTATACTTGATTGGACAACATCACATTTTTGGTATTTTTTATTCAAAACAAAAACCAAAAACGTTTAATCTACGAGCTGTTATTGTTGCCTGTTAGCTTGTTCTCTACACCCTCATTTCCCTTTTTAATTTTTTAGTTAGACTATGGTGGAAAGACGGTAAGAATTGGCCTCTTTAATTTGTGATTACATAATTCTTCTGGCAAGAGAGCTATATTTTTTCAGATTTTAAAATATGTTGTTTGAAACATAGTATCAAACACATTTTTTACATTATGAGTACTTTAAACATGTATTTTCACAATACTTTTTAAATCACAATTTTTATATTATTTTGAATAACAATATTTGAAAACTACTACTAAATATGCCGTTCATCTGCATCATACCTACGGTGAGGCAAACAGAGTGATGGACCGGTCAGCAAAAAAGGGAAGGCAGCAACTCAAGTCAACTAGAAATATATGCACAGTGTCTTTTTTTTTGGTTGTTGTTGTTGTTGTTGATAAAACAGTGTCCATCTTTTGTTTCTTGTAATTATATGTGCAATCTTTTGGCAAACATACATTTTTGGCACTTACATTTTGGGCTAGTTTTCACTTTGGCTCCCACATTTTTTGAACTCTTGTTTTGGTCCATAAATTTAAAAAAAAAAAAAAAAATTATATATATATATATATATATGTCACTTTTAACATATATACAGATAAATATAATGCTGATCAAGTTTTTCCTTTTGTTGATTAGATTTTTTATTTTTTATTTTTTTTATTTTTTTAAATATTAGATTATACTTATTCATTGATTTGGAGGACCAGCCGACCAGCTAACCTGACTGNATAAGTTTCTTTTAATTGATACTGAAAAACTACAGGAGAAGGAACTTGATATCCAACTTCTTTCATTTGTAACTAATTTCATAGAGAGCCTTGTTTTACTTGATCGAGCAAACATGTTATCTTACTAACCAGAAGGTGACATGCATATAAAAAGTGAAGTCATTAGTGGTATGGATGAAGTGAAACTCTTGTTATTCCTTTTTCTTTAGTATTAGGCATGGTAATATTGCTAAAAGCTTGGTTTTTATTTCATGTACACATTATCCTTTTGTAGCTATTATGAATTAGTATTTGGTATCTATGTGTAATATGTGTACGATTGTTGTGGTATGATGGTTGCTATTCCTTTAGTGTTATAAAGAGCTAGATTATAGCTTTCTTGACTTCAATTTAAAGAAGAAACGACCCCAAATATATATATACATATATATAACTTAATAAAAGAAGCTGATTCATATGCAAATTTTTAAAGTTTCAATTTTCTTAAATAACAGCTATATAATTTTTAAAATTTTTAATAAATAAACAAATAAATTTTTGAATAAAACCTGTGTTATGTTCTGTTTTCTTGTAATATCATGGCTGCTTTTGGAAGTTTTTGTTCCCTTTGCCGAATGAATATGTCGATTGATTATACTTGATTGGACAACATCACATTTTTGGTATTTTTTATTCAAAACAAAAACCAAAAACGTTTAATCTACGAGCTGTTATTGTTGCCTGTTAGCTTGTTCTCTACACCCTCATTTCCCTTTTTAATTTTTTAGTTAGACTATGGTGGAAAGACGGTAAGAATTGGCCTCTTTAATTTGTGATTACATAATTCTTCTGGCAAGAGAGCTATATTTTTTCAGATTTTAAAATATGTTGTTTGAAACATAGTATCAAACACATTTTTTACATTATGAGTACTTTAAACATGTATTTTCACAATACTTTTTAAATCACAATTTTTATATTATTTTGAATAACAATATTTGAAAACTACTACTAAATATGCCGTTCATCTGCATCATACCTACGGTGAGGCAAACAGAGTGATGGACCGGTCAGCAAAAAAGGGAAGGCAGCAACTCAAGTCAACTAGAAATATATGCACAGTGTCTTTTTTTTTGGTTGTTGTTGTTGTTGTTGATAAAACAGTGTCCATCTTTTGTTTCTTGTAATTATATGTGCAATCTTTTGGCAAACATACATTTTTGGCACTTACATTTTGGGCTAGTTTTCACTTTGGCTCCCACATTTTTTGAACTCTTGTTTTGGTCCATAAATTTAAAAAAAAAAAAAAAAATTATATATATATATATATATATGTCACTTTTAACACACACACACACAAAAACTTGAATTCAAATTTGAGTTCATTTTGAACAAGAACATAAACCCAAAAAACATAACACATAAACACAACGCCTAGGGTTGGACCCACACAAACACTAACAATGCTACAACCACAAAGCAAAGTTGATGAAGCAATCAAGTCCAAATTCAACAACGATGATTATTGGCACCTAGATCCGGTCCAAATCTAACAGTGCTACTATTGGTAGTACATTAAGTTTGATTTTTTTTTTTTTTTTTGGTATAAAAACTTTTACAGGCTTGAGAGAGAGATTGACATTAGTTGAAGTGGAAAAAAAAAAAAAAATTCAAATGTGCTCTTAATCTTTTATGGGTTTGAAGGGATTTGAATCTTATGGTTGTTTGTCAGTTTAGAATTTATTTTGGTTTGAAATTATGAGTGCTTTTTTTTTTTTTTTTTTTAATTTTTTAACTTCGTTTGGTGTCTGTTTGGAAACAACTTATTTAATTGAAATTAGAAAATTTTTGTTGAAAGTATTATAGATAAAGCTAAAAGGTAACTAAAATAGTATAGTGAAGCCCATAATAGTACCAAAAGATGAAATGAAACTCATGAATAGTAGTAAAAATAAGCTGAATAATAATTTAAAAAAAAAAAAAAAAAAACTGACTTTTTAAGCAAATACCAAACACACACTTGGGCGGCCTGGAATCTAGTGTGATGTTAATTGAAGAAATGATATTTGTGGAGGGTTCTATTTTTCTGGGTTCATGTTTAAGATCCTTGAATTCATGTATTTTTTGGTTTTTAATCTTTTACGGGTTTGAAGCGATTTGGATCTGATTGTGTTTTATTGGTTTCGAATGTTTTAGTGTGCAAGTTGTGCACTTTGTGTGCCACGGAAACATTTTCTATTAGTGAGAAGATAATAGGGACTAAATTGAAAAATATTTTAAAATTTTAGAGACCAAAATAAGAGCTCAAAAAATGTGGGGATCAAAGTGAAAATTGGCCTAAAATAAGGACCAAAAGGGTATTTTTGCATTTTTATTTTTGCCTATTTATGGGTTTTACGTAGGTCATGCAAAAAAAAAAAAAAAAAAAAAAAAAACTTTCTTCACTTTCTTTTAAGAAAAAAGTACCAAACTTTATTAATTTAAATCACTTTGGAATAGGGGTGTCAATGTTCGACCCAACCCATGAACAGACACGAACCCAATGGGTTTTTGCGGGTTAGGTTGGGCCTTAATGGGTTTGGGTCATAAACGGGTCGACTGAAAGCGACATATAAGAAACGTGTCAAAGCGGTCAACCCGCGTAACTCGCAATAGACACATTTGACACGCTAATTTATTTGTGTCAACCCTAAATGACCTACATAACACAACCCACTTAACTCGTATAATAAATAAATATTCATTTTATTTTAGATTTGTTAAATATCTTTTATATCCAACATATATTATTTTAAAAGAAAAGTGAGAATTACAAAAACTTATAAGGGAAATAAATGAAATTAAACTTTACAAATTCTAGATTATTAGATTATACTTATTCATTGATTTGGAGGACCAGCCGACCAGCTAACCTGACTGAAAAAAAAAAAAAAAAAGAAAAAAAAAAAGGAAGAAGTCATATTTAAATATATAAAGAGGCCCAATTCATTTTACATCTTAGAAACCCAAATACATCAAACCGCCTCTATCTACAACAATAATTAACCTTTTAAAAATGTCATCCGATGGAGTAAGCCTTTCACATCATTATAGTGTACTATCACATACAGCTTGCTTTGCATGTATTTATTTATTTTATTTTATTTGAGAAAGTGCTTTGCATGTATTTGGACATTACTTTAAAGTAATAAGTAATGAGCACTCCCAACATGTTAGGGAGAAGGGTATCTCCCAGGGCCAGGGCCATTTCTCTCTCTCTCTCTTTTCTTTTCATTTTTAAAAAAAAAAAAAAAAAAAAATCTCCTGTAGTCATCAAGATAGACTCGATAGATTTGGTAAAAGAGAACTCTTTTTGTCACGGGAAAAAAACTAAAGAAAGAAAGAAAGAAAAGAGAAATATTTGATGGGCTGAGCAGGCCAACGAAATACGACATGTTCTATCTGTCATATTGGGCCCAATACTTAGACTGCCCAAAATGAAACCTAGATAATAGAAGCTTCTATTTTAGACTCTCTCCCTTTCACTCTTTGTAGGTGCCTTCATTGAGTTTGGCACTATAATAATCTGAATCATCATTTGGCTCCATCTGTGGGAAAAATGTAGTTGTCTAAGACAAATATTGTATGTTTAATGAACCACAAAAAAGCATTAGTAACTTATGTACTATATCTCAAAAAGATTAGTTTAGTCACAATTAAGACTCATTGTAATTGTTAATAAAACTAAGATCACCCAATATATGCTTAATGTGGGTACTCAAGCACACAGCCCACAACAAACACTCAAATAATATTCAATCAATCAAGGGTATCACAATCTCCCTTACTTAAATCCTTAAATTGTGATGCATGTAAGTTCAATCTATATATAATGAAGGTTTTAAGCTCAAATGTGATTTGATAAGAGTTGATTTTTAATTTTTTTTAATACATGTTGAACATTGAAAATGTATATTTTGAGTGATTGCTCCTTTTAATTTCATTTGATAAGTGTATGGTGAATTGGACAATATGCATTAATAGATAAATCTTTAAATAGTGCTGAAGTATGCTTATAACATCTATCATCCCATAACTTAGCCTTCTAACTTAAATCTGGGACTATAGGCTATGTAGTCTTTTCCGTGTAACTATCATCCTTGGAGATTGTCAATAGATCATAAAGACCTTGTAACATATTTTCTTGTAATCGATATAGTATTTTGTAAATTAAGATATATGTAATGTTTTTCTTAATATTTCCATTTACAAGTGGCGGTTCCATGTAAGCGAATTCATAATTCACTATTTCTTGATTGCATTCAATTAGTCCTGATAATCTATGGTAAAATGATCATAACTAGCTTCTACTAGATATTTTAAATTGCACACATTTAGATGCATTGCAAACTAGAGACATAAAATTTTTCAATGGTATATAACTTGCAGGGTAATATTCTTTAAGATAATTCTAGAATAAATTTAGAAAATGAATTAAAAATGCTAAATTAGGTTCTTTAATACTTCACCAACTTGATTTCAATATTTATTAACTTATTTGCTTGATCATGGGACACTCTGGTGTCATTTGATTTCAGTCCACACCAATGTTTAACTATTATTTAAAGAACTATAAATTAATGATCACAGAAAAATAGGAAAGAAAATATATAAGTAATGATTGTGATATTATATAAAATATTTAGATTTGAAAAGGTGCAAATTAAAAGATTTTTGTCTTATTCCTTCCTCTCTTTTTTTTTCTGACATGTGACATATATTTGGCCATTCTTCTAGGTCCTTCATAATTTGAAGTTCAACGATGAAAATATTCTGCACAAATGGAGGGTGGCTTTCACCCCTCCTCTTATTTTCATAAACTGTAGAGAATTCTGTCAAATTGGGGGGCAGACAGGACTGAACATGGCTTTCTTTTCTATGAGTTAGTAGTATTCCTATTCTCACGCTTCCTTATTGGCAAGATTTAAAGAGAATCCATTATTTGATGCTAAAAAATTTTACTCGTTGAAATAATTCCAATTCGTCTATTTGATAATGTTATAAAAAGTAGGGGTGACTATACACTTTCTTTCCTTGAGGTTTGGAAAAATAATACTTTACTCCAAAATTGAAGGAAAAAAAAAATTCCCCCTTTAATATCCTAATTGACCAAAATTTTGTTAAATTAATATGGGGTAATTACACTCCCTTTCTTCAGGTTTAGAAAAATAATAACACTCTACATCAAACTTGATGAAAAAAAAAATACAAAAAACAAAAAAGAAAAAGAAAAAGAAAAAAACAAAACACTTTTCCCCCTTAACATCCAATTAACCAAATTTTGTTAAATTAATAACATTAAAATGTTGTATGCTAACCTGCCATTTGTTTAAGGGTAGATCCCAAAAATTATCCCTTATTTCATAATTAAAATTAATTGATTTAAATGTTTAATTAAATTGTATTTTAAAAATATTAGGTATGAATTTTTCTTATCATTATTTTTTTCCCTTTTTTCAATGGGTTATAGAGAAATTTGACATTGCAAGTGTTTTGGTACTTGATAATTGCATGCTTTTCTAAAGTTATCATTTTTTTTTTTAAATTTATTAACAATGGCTAAACTTTTGTAAATAGATTCTTATAGAAATTTAGAATATTTTGTTACTAATATAAATAAAATGAGAGAAGTGTTAATTTCTTCAAATCTCAAGAAAAGAAAGTGTTTTTTCACTTAAAGTTTGGGGTGGAGTGTCATTCCCCCAAATCTCAAGAAATGAGAGTATAATTCTCCATAAAAAGTAATACATCAATAGCAAAGTTTTGCAAATGGAATCTCTTGTTCAGTCCCTGAGTAACCTATGGTCTTTGTTTCTCTCTGTTTGTTCGTCTTTTGAGTCTTTATTATATTTTTCTTTAGCAAAAATAAATAAATAAATTAACAACAGAGTTCTAGAGTCTGTTAATATATGAAAATATTTTCTTTTTTGATGTTCCAATGAAAGATAGTAATTCAAGTGGCAGAAACTATAGGATTGGAATGAAAGCTAGTGTGATAAAGAGCTTTAATTGACAAAAACGTTTTGCATTAAAGTGTTCGACAAACCATAATGATGAATTGCATCACATTTGTTACCCTGACCTTGTCTTGGTAAATAAATTATTAAATAGCTTTTAGGGTGGCAAAATTGGATACAACTCATGAACCTGACATAATACAACATGAAATTAACAGGTTATGGGTTGAAATTTAATGGATTCGTGTCATATTCGGATTGACAGGACTAACCTGTTTAATAAACAGATTGAGTCAGTGTTCAACATATAGAACCTGTTTGACTCGTTTGATCTGTTTAATTAAATAACATTTTACTAATGTACCCTTCAAATGCTAAACATATAAACTTATTAGTTGTTGTGGTTTATTTTCTTTAACAAATTGCGATTGATTATTTGTAATATTGAGATATGCATTAGTGTTAAATGATTATTTGTGATACAGTTACTTGTTAGTTCTAAATTTTATATTAAAAATATTTATTTGCATGTTTTTTCATTTTGATAAAATTTGATAAACAGGCCGACACGACTAACTTGTTTAATAATGGGTTGTGTTAGGGTCAAGGAATCTGGACCTGTTTAATAAACATATCGGGTTAGTGTTGACCTATGTAATCAGATATTTATGAGTTGACATAACACGAACCCAACACGCGAATACGAATTACCACCTCTAGAAATATCTAAACATGACATAATAAAAGTGTTATATTTTAATACTTGAACTATCTATTGGCCTGTGCATTGCATGATTTTTTTTAATAAAGTTTTTGTAATAACTAAAAAAAAATTATGATGAAGCGAACAAACTGGTTGTTTCTTTTTACGTCAAAGGATTTAGTTCCTTTTTAATTTCTTTATCATTTTTTTTTATTTTAATAAAATCTAATATGGGAAGTTTTGATTTAAAAGAAAAATGACAAAAGAAATAGAGGTACGTCCTTATTATAAAATTCAAAAAGAAAAAAGGTTAATGAAACTTAATTTTAAAAAAAAAAAAACTTTTAAAAAATGGAAAGCAAAAAAATAAATATAGTAAGAAGAAATAAAGAATTTTGAGATATGATAATACTTAAAGGTAAATAAAAATTTAACAATTATTGTCACTCATCTAATACACCACCACCAATTATACTTCTTTATAAAAATAAACAAAACCCGTGAACCAAAAATCATAACAATCAATTGGAACAATTTGAATGGACTCTTTAAATGAACTTTATTTTATAGTGACAGTATTGATGATGTCAATCTTATTTAAAGGTATCATAATCTATCTAGAAACAAAACATAAAACATGGTAAAACATGTTAGGAGTAGATCACCATGTGGCATTAATATTTCCATTAAACATACAAAAGTCAATGATTTCTTTAAATACACACACAAAGTCAGGGTAGAAATTACATTGCAGACTAAATTGAAAGTAGACTAACTTGTTGCATTTGCCTTCAAGTTTACAATGCACTGATACAAAAAAAGAAATTTAGAGGAAAAAAAAAGTCCACGTCTAAATTAAAGTTAAGTGTATGGGAAAAAAAAAAGATGAATATAATATTACGTAAAAGTGATTTAAAAGGTAATTTGGATCTGATTGTTACAATCTTAAAAATAAAAAGGTTGGTAGGATTATCTTTTTTTAAATAATATAAAAAATATTCAACATAGTTTAACGCCAAAAAAATATGTTATATATATATATATATATATAAAGAGAGAGAAAGAGAAATGTCCAAGTTACACATAGTGTAATTCTACAAAAGTTACACATTTTTTAAACTATAGATTTGTAAAAAATTTAATGATTAAAAAATCACTACAATCAATGTTATCTTTAAAATTAATTGTTTTCATATTAGCTAAACTAATTAATTTAATAGAATATTATATTATTTTCTTTTATACTTTTTTTCTCTCTCCTAATCAATTCATCCCTAAGCACAAGATCATATTCTCATCATTCTTAAGTCGCTCATAGTAATACATACAGCTTTGTTTGTGACATTGCTAAAGAATTAGTAAATGAAATGTTCAAGAAGGGTTGCATTCCTGATGTTGTGACTTACACTACTATTCTTCATGGGTTTTGTCTGGTAGGAAAGGTGGACAAAGCCAAAGAGATGCTTAAGCAGATGTACAAGAATGGCTGCAAACCAAACACTGTATCATATACTGCCTTGTTACATGGGTTTTGTCTGGTAGGAAAGGTAGACAAAGCCAAAGAGATGCTTAAGCAGATGTACAAGAATGGCTGCAAACCAAACACTGTATCATATACTGCCTTGTTACATGGGCTTTGTTGAAGTGGAAAGACATCAGAAGCTAGGGAGATGATGAAAATGAGTGAGGAAGAATGGTGGACTCCAAATGCCATAACTTATGGTGTTGTGATGCATGGTCTACGTGGGGAAGGAAAGTTGTCTGAGGCCTGTGATTTTGTAAGGGAGATGATTAGAAAAGGCTTTTTTCCAACCCCAGTTGAAATTAACTTACTGATTCAGTCTCTCTGCCGAGAGGGAAGAATGGATGAGGCTAAAAAGTTCATGCAGGAGTGTCTGAGCAAGGGGTGTGCTGTTAATGTGGTAAACTTCTCCACTTTAATTCATGGATACTGCCGGAAGGATGATTTAGACCCATTAGCCAAAAACAAGTGTAGAAAGAGATAGAAAGAGAAAAGTAGAGAGAGAGAGTCAGATATAACACTTTTTTAGGGTTTAGAGATAGATATAAAATATAATAAATGATGGATAATTAATGAAATCCTAATCAAAATATTAGCATTAATGAGACAAGAGAATACTGACATGACATCTTTTTAATTTGATTTTACACAGTGCCACATCAGTAATTTAGAAAAAAAAATGAACAAATCATATTTTACATAAAAAATTCATCAAGATTTTAAAAGAGTAATGCTAGAGATACAAACTTTTTTACGAAAATTTTACAAACTGCAGATGTGGTGAGTGGTTATCAGTAAATGAAAAAAGCGATACTAATGATGAGCCTAGATAAAAACTAATAAAAAGTAGGCTACATCACCAATTTATAAAAATGTAACACTCATTTAAAAACAAAAACACACACACACACAAAATAAAAATAAAAATAAAAATAAATAAATAAATCCAAACAATAGATCAGTAGTGAGCAAGTCCTACAGGTAAGTTTATGGGTGTCCTCCCAGGTCTCTTCATCGGTGTCCAAGCCTCCAAGCTTCTTTACTCTTAAAATCCTTACAAAACTGTTCAGCCACATTCCAAACCTACATCTTGCCTTTGTTTCCATCCACCATGGCAAGTCCACCATAACAACTCAACCATCCATATCCGAATCCTCCACCAGCCCAGACACCTAATTACTGAAATATCTCCATTCCATATATACTTGGAAAGCGTAGAAAGGAATTGTAAATGTATCGAAGTACAAATCGTCAAATTATAATTTATGCTTCTCAAACTAGACAAGGTCTAAGACATTATCCTTTTTTATTTTAAAAAAAAAATCCTTCCAACGTTACTAGGTTAATAATTATTATAATTTACAAAAAGGCTAATTGTTGGTTCATCTGAATGAAATCCAATAGTCATGGATTCTGAAAGCAAATTCTCATCAATGCCTCTAGCAAAGCATATCTTTAGTCTTTACACAACACTCTGGCCAAACCAAATATCATTTGCTGTAGTATATTAAAATGCAATATCAAGATCAGGACGATGAGATCCAGTTTTAGACACAGGCTAGGATGTGGTGGATACTTTGGCAGTGAGGTGGAGGCTTTGACGGGTTGAATTGAAACCGACGAGGACGTGGGTGGATAGTCATCAATAGTGAGCAAGTCTTGCATGTGACGCTCACGAAGAGACTTTGGGAGGAGATGGATGGTCACTTGAATGATATGGTGTTTTAAGTGATTTTAAAGATTCTAATGAATTCTTTAATCTTAATATCCGACCTGTTTTCTTAACATAAATGAATTTGACATGTTAAGTTATTATTTTAATTGCCCATATGACATTATGCCACATCAAATGTAGTGAGTTTATTAAAATTAAATTTTATAATATTTTAATTTTAAAAAATGCCACATCAATTAAAATATATGTCAAGTCACTATTTTGTTAGCCACATAAGTAATAACATTAACGACAGTTAACAAAATGACCAATAATACTTGTAGGGACGCAATTTAGGTCCCTAGCCCAAGTGATGGATGAACTTAGGCCAAAAAAGCCTAATACAATGAATTTGTAGAGAGTGGATTGGAAAAACTGGATTTTAATGAATTGGACAACAAGTAAAATGGATTTAGATGACAAGAAAATGAGGATAGACTGATTTAAACTAAAGAAAATTGTACTTGGCATAGTCCAAGAAGATCAGTTCTTATATATTTCTCTTAAGTTTGATTACAAATTCAGTTCTTGGTTGCTATAGTATTTTTCTCTCAATTTCTTGATCCCCACCCTATCAGGGTATCTCTTCTATTTTATTCTATCTTCCCCTTTCATCTCCACCTTTCACGTGCAGATTAGGTTATTGGTCTTGATTCTTGTCCCTTCAGCACATTCTTGAATTTTTGGGTAGTGGCTATAAGGTTGAAAGTTACTGTTCAAGTATCGTTTTCTCATTAATGCAACCAAAGAGTTAGCTGTAGAGTATTTGATGCGATAGTAGCAACTTTCTCCTTAGATATTTCATGACCTCCCTTTTATCCTATTCCTTCTTATCCTTATCAGTGGAATCGTTCGGGACGTTGCTCTTGATGTTGGAATGCATCTTTTGACCTCGGCTTTTCCCAGCCGAAGATGGATTCTTCCTCGGACCACCATTCTGGATAGCTTTAATCGAATTTCACTTCTTCACTTATTAACACGAATCCTTATGAAAATGTTTACCCATCCTCGGGTTGTTTAATGTCCTTGGATTGGGCCATTGACCCAATATATACATAGATATGGGCTTCTGGGCCTATCATCCCTATAATACTCATTGAAACTTGAGGGACCAATAACACTCATTTAGAACTTAAGAGATTAATTGTGCTCATAAGATAAATTTCAGAGACCAATAGTATAATTTCACCTTAATTTTTTCTAAAATGTGTAGTTGATTTGTTATAATTTATTAATAAAGAGTTATACCATGTGTAACTTGAACCAATCTCAATAATAATAATAATAATAATGTATGTAGGTATGTATGTATGTATGTATTTGTCTTCCTTGCCTAGTTATTTCTTTAATCTCTTCTCAAAAAAGAAATTATTTCTTTAATATAGTTTCAAAAATAGATATCTTCCATTGTACTATACTTGAAATTGCATATCTATAAGTTGGTACTTCTCCAAACATTCAACTGCTTCTAAATCTGTGCTAGTAGTTGGGTGGCAAAAAAAGATCCAATACCGATTATCTCCCTCGTAATAGGCCTATTTTAAGTAAATATATATATATAGACACACTTGTACTTAGAAAAGCATTAGATCATAATGTTAAGTAGATATGACGTCATTTGAAAACTCAAACAAGTTGATCTAATAATAGGTACATAATGGTTTAATAAAAGACATTTTTTTCGAATATAGAAAGACAAAGTAATTCGCAATCTAATAATAATGATGATGATGATGATGATGTATGTGGTTGTCTTCCTTACCTAATTATTTCTTTAATATAGTTTCAAATATACACATCTTTCCATTGTACTGAACTTGAAATTGCATATCAATAAATTGGTACTTCCCCAAACATGCAATTGCTTCCGGATCTGTGCTAGTAGTAGAGTGGAAAAAAATATTCAATACTAATTATCTCGCTCATGACCTGCATATTTTAATTAAGTTACCTATTTTTAAAAGAAAATCTTTATACACTCAATTAATGTGTTAAATGGGTAAAAAATTATATATTGTTAGCTGAATTAAATGAGTATTAATGGGTAAAACTGCTAGGTACCCTCTTTTAAAAAATAAAATCAAAACCCTTACTATCAACACCGTATTTTGTCCACCCTAATTTTCATGGAATATTTTGATTTTAATCTAAATGACACTGTGGCAGTTTTCCAAAAATTATCTAAGATTGAGTAAGTGGGATCCATTTAAGTTGATTGGATGATATAATATAATAGGAAAGAGAGAGAGATATATTCCTCCTTTACTTCTCATCATCTCATGGCCAGTCTTTGGTTATAGAGCTGTGGTGGCGATGGTGAAATGGGGATTACTCAATGATGCAGTGATCATATGTGAGGATGGAGGATGATATGAGCAGTCAAAATATGATATCCCAGTAAGTAATATATGATGTCTGCTCTTAATGATAACTTTTTATCATCAGATTAAGACATCAGTCAATTTTTAGTATAGACGATGATTGAATCTCAAATCTCTTATTTAATCATTAAAGATTTTATCAATTGTGTTAATTGGAACCCAAAAATTTAATTGGACTTATATGACAATGAGATTGGAGTGATTTTACTGGTTAAGTTATTTGTTTATTTTAATTGTATTTTTTATTTAGTTTCTTAAACTAGATATGTCATGGTAATTTAGTGGTTAAATAGTTGATGTGGCAACATGTCACATCAGTTTGTAAAGGGTAGGACTTGTAGTAAATATGCAGTAGTTTTATTTATTTATTTATTGAGAAAATATATTTTAGGTTCTAGCATTATATGATGAAATACCACCGATAGCTATGCCAACTTTTTTCATTTACTACTTGGTGATATAGACAATTTTTGATGTGACACATTAAAAAGTAAGAAACTAAATTGATACAATTTCAAAATATTAAAGATCAACTTGGCACATATGGCAAACTTTAGGACCAAAATGATAATTCCTCCAAAAATATTTTTAAAATCTTACCAATCTAGCTAGAGGCCCGTTCTAGACAGGAAAATTTTTCATTTTAAAACTGCTTCCATCATCACTAGTAGATGGATAACAATGAATTCTATTATTGTTCTAGAGATTGGTTTACAATTATTTTTTTCATTCTTTGAGAAAACCAAAAGTTAAGCTAAGACATCACCCACCACATTACAGGCTACTTTCTCTGTGTTCTTCCTCATCCATAGTATCACAAAGTGCTCTACCCCTTGTCTCTGGTAAACATGCTGCAAACAGTCCACAACACCCTATAACCAACCCAAATACCACATAGGATGAAATTCCATTTCTTCTCTCAGCAGCCACTAGCATCGGACTAAATACACCACCAAGCACAAGTGCTTGTCTCACCAACGAAGTAGCTGAGTTCCTCACAGAAGTAGGGAACAACTCTATTGTGAATATGTGTATTTTGTCCACCCTAATTTTCATGGAATATTTTGATTTTAATCTAAATGACACTGTGGCAGTTTTCCAAAAATTATCTAAGATTGAGTAAGTGGGATCCATTTAAGTTGATTGGATGATATAATATAATAGGAAAGAGAGAGAGATATATTCCTCCTTTACTTCTCATCATCTCATGGCCAGTCTTTGGTTATAGAGCTGTGGTGGCGATGGTGAAATGGGGATTACTCAATGATGCAGTGATCATATGTGAGGATGGAGGATGATATGAGCAGTCAAAATATGATATCCCAGTAAGTAATATATGATGTCTGCTCTTAATGATAACTTTTTATCATCAGATTAAGACATCAGTCAATTTTTAGTATAGACGATGATTGAATCTCAAATCTCTTATTTAATCATTAAAGATTTTATCAATTGTGTTAATTGGAACCCAAAAATTTAATTGGACTTATATGACAATGAGATTGGAGTGATTTTACTGGTTAAGTTATTTGTTTATTTTAATTGTATTTTTTATTTAGTTTCTTAAACTAGATATGTCATGGTAATTTAGTGGTTAAATAGTTGATGTGGCAACATGTCACATCAGTTTGTAAAGGGTAGGACTTGTAGTAAATATGCAGTAGTTTTATTTATTTATTTATTGAGAAAATATATTTTAGGTTCTAGCATTATATGATGAAATACCACCGATAGCTATGCCAACTTTTTTCATTTACTACTTGGTGATATAGACAATTTTTGATGTGACACATTAAAAAGTAAGAAACTAAATTGATACAATTTCAAAATATTAAAGATCAACTTGGCACATATGGCAAACTTTAGGACCAAAATGATAATTCCTCCAAAAATATTTTTAAAATCTTACCAATCTAGCTAGAGGCCCGTTCTAGACAGGAAAATTTTTCATTTTAAAACTGCTTCCATCATCACTAGTAGATGGATAACAATGAATTCTATTATTGTTCTAGAGATTGGTTTACAATTATTTTTTTCATTCTTTGAGAAAACCAAAAGTTAAGCTAAGACATCACCCACCACATTACAGGCTACTTTCTCTGTGTTCTTCCTCATCCATAGTATCACAAAGTGCTCTACCCCTTGTCTCTGGTAAACATGCTGCAAACAGTCCACAACACCCTATAACCAACCCAAATACCACATAGGATGAAATTCCATTTCTTCTCTCAGCAGCCACTAGCATCGGACTAAATACACCACCAAGCACAAGTGCTTGTCTCACCAACGAAGTAGCTGAGTTCCTCACAGAAGTAGGGAACAACTCTATTGTGAATATGAGTAATATACTGAACGCGAAACAAGCACTAAAGAAAGATACTAGCTCAAACCCAATCTGCAATCTTGCCCACTCCTTACCTTTTAAAGCACACATGATACTGAAAATCCCACTAATGGTAGTGAAAGCAAGCACAGAAAATTTTCTATTCAACTTACCTATAAGCAAGATAGTGAACAATGAAGATGGTATCTCAGATAAGGCATTGAATGTGACACTCAAGTAGAGATTGAATGGCAAGTTTCCTAGGCCTAATGGCATGCCATAGTACACCATTCCAATCCCAAAAGCTATCACCATAACCGGTGACAACCTTTTAAAGGCCCATTTTTTCTGCACCAAAATTATGATAGCTGAGTAAACATTCCCATTATGCCACGTTTCTTGCTCAAACGAAACCCCAGAGAAGCTCAAGGTTGAACCACCACTATGGCTTGGTGGTGCAATGCTTTTCAATATGGCCACTGCTTCTTCTTTACGTCCATGAACAAATAACCATCTGGGTGACTCACAAACAAAGAAGTGAACTAACATAGAATACAAGATTCCGGGGATAGAAGTCCATAAATAAAGGGATCTCCAAGATGAGCCTTTATTCCAATATGCTATAGCTGGTAGTGATAAAAACCCTATTGTGAAAAAAAAGAATCCTATCACACCCACTTGGCCCCGCCACCTTTTTCCCACAAGCACAATTGTTAACACAAGTGCACAAGTTCCAATTGTTGCACGGCCAAACCCACAAACCAATTTTAAAGCTGAGTAAGCCCATATGTTGGTGGAGAAGACAGTAAGCAAAGAAGATAGAGACATAGTTAGGCATGAGAGAAAGAGCATGTTTTTGCGACCAAGTGAGGAATCAGCTAGTGTGGCAAGAACGAATCCACCCACTAGGCAACCAATGAAGAAAGATGATGCGGGCAAGCCGGTGATTATGGAAGAAGAACACTGTAAGTTCCATTCCGATATGATTGATGTATAGGAAGGCCAATCCCATGCCCATGAATTTTTTGGAATATAGCAAATATTGGAGACTGAGTTGCAACCAAGTTGATGACTAGTACAGTGCCATGTTGGGTATGCATCAGTGAAGACACTAATGAATGTTTGTTGTGCGTCAAATAGGCATGCAAAGGATACAAGTAGGATTTGGAAGAATTGGGCCCACCCAAAATCCCCTATATACCTTTCAATGGAGGAATCAAGGGATGGATGGTGTTTCTCTAGAGGTGGAGGTGTGCTTTCTGACTCGACCGAGTTGGGTTGGGAGAGAAGTGGAGTTGAATTGGCCATTTGGAACTATGTTTATGCAAAGGTAGAGTGTGAATGAGAGGTCCGTGAATGAGTGAAGTCTTTTATAGATGTTTTAGGTCGTAAAGAGAATTTGTCACTTCTACTTCCAACTTCACGTACATTAGCATGAAATGTCAAAGATACAAAGTCAATAAAAACAACTCATCCATGATGATACGCCCACGCCTCACACATCGAAATTTCAACACACAATAATTGCTTCAATCACACTAGTTTACAGTATTAATTCACATATATTCATATTCATAATTGTTACAGAAATATCTACAATGTCTATATATTTTGACAAATAAAGTAGATGTGAAAAAAGAAAAATAAAAATAGTGGATGTATAAGAATTAAAATCCATTACCGAAGTGAGATGTTGTTATTATCTTATTTTTTAGTCATTCTGAATATATGCAAACACACATAATAACACATTTGCAAATTACTTCAAGAACAGAGCATCGATATCTTGTTAAAGTCGGTAATGACTCTTACAATTAAGGCTATCCACAAGTTGATCTGGATCGGGTTTATGCCCAACCTAGAACTATTCGATGAAATTGCGTAGCTGAAAATCTCACTCGCTATCGACCGAGAGACTGGTAGGATCGGGCAGATCAGACCTTTAATGGGTGGCAGACGGGTCAGTCAAAGTCATAGTTCTAAGAAAACGGTGAGGAAAACCCAGATCCAGTGAAAGTCTCATCGGATTCAATGAGATTTCGCCAGATCTAGTTAAAATCTCATTGGATTTACCTAATATCTCACTAGAGTCTAGGTTTTTTTGCTAGGATTTGGAAATTTTTTTCACCAGAATCTAGGTACTTTTCAGTCGGTTCGGGTTTTTTGAGTTTTGTGGGAGGGAAACCAAAACCAACATACTGGAGTCAGTTTTCTAGCGATGAAGGCCCACCACTAACCACCGAAGTAGTCAGATCGGACCTGGTCGGTTTTTTTAGGTGGGTCGAATTTTCGGATGTGTTTGGACAATCCTACTTACAATATTGGATATTCTCCATTTCAAGAGATTTATTTCATGATTAAAATTTTATTTCTTAGATTTAACAGCATACAAAATATCATATCATTTAAATAATTTTTTGAGGGATATCATTTAAAAATTTTAAATGACATGAAATTAGGAATAGAGGGGCTTAATCATCATTTAAAAATCCCCATCGAGTTATAATATTTGTTAAGATAAGCTACTAAAGTTAAAACACAGACTTACAAATCTGGCTTTGGTACCGTTTGGAAATTTTTGTTGTTACAAATCCTCTCAAATTATTGTGAGGAGTAAGAACTGCATATTGGTCACTATTATTCTCTTTTGGGTAATTTAGTACTATATATTGGTTCTGCTCAATTATATTATCATTGTAGGATCCATATATTTATTTTTTCAAACGGAAAAAAACACATAAAGGATTATAACTTATAGGTAAGTAAAGATTCTTATTTATTTTATAAATAAATTAGTAGGAAGAACTAACTCTTGTGGAAACTACGGAATTCAAAGATCTGTTGCCAAATATGCAGTGGTAAGCTAATCATTGCTGTTTAGCCACTAGCCTAATAGGTAAGTAAATATTCTTATTTATTTTATAAATACATTAGTAGGAAGAACTAACTCTTGTGGAAACTACAGAATTCAAAGATCTGTTGCCAAATATGCAGTGGTAAGCTAATCATTGCTGTTTAGCCACTAGCCTAAAGGAATTATATATATATATATATGAAAGAGAGTTACACATGATTGATTTGTAAATCCTAAATTTCCTAATATACATTTTACTAGCTTAAAGCATATATATATATATATATGTAGGGTTCAGTTTCTTTACGTAAACCCAAAGACAATTAATTTGTAGAGTATGGGTCAAAGAACTAGAATTAGCAAGTTTCAATAACAAGGCTATGAATGCCATCTTTAATGCTGTTTCCATGGAGGAATTTAAGAGAATCTCTAATATTGAAGTTGCTCATACTGCTTGGAAAATCCTCCAGACTGTGTATGAAGGCACAAAGGCAGTTAAGATTAACAAGCTGTAGCAATTAACTTCTAGATTTGAAAGCATTAGAATGTCTGATGATGAATCTTTTGATGAATTCTATACTAAATTGAAGGATATTGTTAATTCTGCTTTTAATTTTGGTGAAATCTATGATCAACCTAAAATTATTAGGAAGATTCTTAGATCTTTAACTAAAGATTTTAGACCCAAAGTAACTGCCATTACTGATAGCAAGGATGTGGACTCCATCCCTGTTGATGAGCTTGTAAGATCTCTTCAGTCCTATAAGTCTGACCTACCCAAAACTTCCAAATCCAAATCAATGGCTCTTAAGTCTGTTGATAATGTTGAGGTTGGTGGATTTGATGATGAGCTCTCTGCTATAGAGATTGCGTACCTTGCCATGAACTTTAGAAACTTTCTTAGAAATAACAACAGAAAGGCAAGAGGTACAAACACTGCTGAACCTAAAAACTTTAGGAAGAATGATCTCACTAAGGTTAATAACTTTGAAAAACCTAGAGATAAAGTTGGTTAATCTTCGAACAATTTTTTTGGGTGCTCAGTGTTTTGGCTGTCAGGGGTATGGTCATGTTAAATCTGAATATCCTACATTCTTGAGGTTTAAGGGTAAAGCTATGGCTGTAACCCTTAGTGATAATGAGGTTTCTGATGATGAGTCTGGATGTGATGAGGATGGAAACTTAATTGCTTTCACTGCTACTGCTGTAGTCAATGAAAGTATATCTGTTGAAGAGAACCCTTTTGATTGAGAACTCTCTGAGGATGTAGATCTTCAAGAGGCCTATAATAAACTTTGCAAAGTTGCTGCAAATGATGCTATGATGTTGAACTTGGCCTAAAGAAAATTGATTCTCTTGAGCTTGAAAAGAAAAATTTGCTTGTTAAATTATTTGATGCTAATGATCTTTTGAATCATGTGAAATCTGAGAACATGCTTTTGCTTGATAAAGTTAAAATTTTGGAATATGATTCATCTGTTGCTAGATCTGTTAGTTTTAAACTTGATCAAATGCTGAATATTCAAAAGTATTCTTCTGACAAATCTGGTTTAGGATATGTTGAAAGCATCTCTGTTTCTGCGCCTACTTCCATGAACTTTGTTCTTTCATCTTCTTCTGAACCTTCCGTGAGTGAGGTTGTGAGTGAAACTGTTAAACCCCCTGTGAGTGAGGTTGTCCAACCTATAGAAGTTTCACCCCCTAGGAAGATGAGGGTTGATCTAGGAGAGTCCAAACCTAAAGATTTTACCCTTTCTAAGGACAAGGTGCATGGAAAACCTACTTGGGTTTGTCATTTTTGTGAAAAGTCTAGACATATTCGTCCGAACTGTTACAAGTTTCAAGCTGCTAAGAGAGCAAACAAACCAAAAGTGCCTGTGCCTCAAGCACAAGATCCTATGGCACTCACTGGTGAATTGGTAAAGGTTTTGAACCTTTATTCCAATCCTGGAGTTGGAAATCACTTGAATGTGAACAAGAACTTCAATGCTCGTGGTGCATCTAAAAGGTTTTGGATGCAAAAGACTCAATCTAATTTAGTATTTCTGACATGGTCCTTGTACTTTATTGCTCATTCCTTTGTGACCATTGTTCTTTGGTTTTTGTGTTTTTGTTCTAAGACTTGCATTGCATTACATTCATGCATTTCATTCTAGGATTTATTTGTTTTCTCTTTTAAAATTTAAAAAAAAAAAAAAAAAAAAAAAAAAAAATATGTTTGGCACTATTTTTCTTGGACTTTGAAAACAAGGTTGGTCAATTTATTTATACATAACATGTCTTATGCACCTTATTTAGCTTTAATGAGCTTATTTATTGCACTTGACTAGTTGAAATTTTGTAGTGCATGTTGTGTGGGAAAGATGTTTATGGTATTTATCACTTTGTCTTGATCTTGAAGTCACATGTTATTTGACTGTCGGACTTGATCTTTTTGAGACAGGCATAAATAACCATCTCACCACTGTTCACTAGCCAATCATGAACACCTTAGTGCATATCATAAGATTTTGTGCTCGAGAAAGTGTAGTACATGCACAAAAAGAATATAAGGTATAGCCTCGATTAATTGCTAAATGCTTAAAATTGGTGTGTACTATTAGGCTTGATACCATTTCATATAATTACAATTGGTGTGTACTATTAGGCTTGATGTCAATCCACAAAAAAAAAAAAAAAAAAAAAAAAAAAAAAAAAAAAAAAAAAAAAAATACTAAACTGGAAAATTTAATTTTTTTTAAAAATAAAGAAAATGTTTTTTTTTTTTTTTTTAAATCCTCAATTTCTTTAATTTTGTTATGTGTTCTTGCACTTTCTTAGATATCAAACACAGCCAAAGAATACACCAATCTGAAAGTCCCAACCAAAATATGCCAGCAGAGAATCTTCTAGTTTCTCTTCTTCTTTAATTTCACAAATCTCTTTGTTACACTGCTCTTTTCTAGTGAAATTTCAGCAGAGTTTCAGCCTTTACTTTTTCACAGGATTCGCTCTTGTTTATTGAAGTGCTGCCCTCTAATTATTGGGCATGAGCTGGTAGAGGCAAATATGAAATTAAGCCAATTAGATCGTCCTACGTGCACTCTCAAGTCCTACGTATTCTGGGAATCTACGAGGAAATCTCTTTTGATCCCAGAACATATATGGAGCTTGTGGGACCTAAAATGGGCTTATTGCAGCAACTAGAAAATCTCCATTTATGGAGGCTGAACCATGTCTATATTTTATTTTGGTTGGGACTTTTAGATGGGTGTATTGTTTGGCTGTGTTTGGTAGCTAAGAAAGTGCAAGAATACATAAGAAAATTAATGAAATTAAGGATTTTAAAAAAAAACGTTTTATTTTTTTTTTAAATTTACTTTTTCATATTAATTTTTCGTTTGACATGACTTTTTTGGTCAATATTGAAATGCTTATATGACCTTTTAAATGTTAAATATTTTATTTATATAATTTTTTGCTACGTGTATGTCAACTTGTTGACATACACACCGCTAGTCATGTAGTCATTTTTCGTTAATAAGTTAACGGTAAGTACCAAATTTAAGTTAAAAATAAGATGAACCAAATTGACTGCTATAAAAATGTAGAGACCAAATTGACCGTAACTAAAAAATGTAAGGTCTAAAATGGTGTTTTCGCCCCAAGAAAAAAAAAAATTGAGAAGTAAAAATAAAAAAATGTAAAAAGAAATGAAAGGGAGAATATTATAAGAGTCTTTGCATAACTGTGACTCGTGACTTTGTTTTTGGTATTCGAGCGAGTAGCATGTGCGCCAAAGAAATCCCAGAGGCTAGATTGATTAAATATTGAATTTAAGAAAGCAACTTGTCTCTATCCATTGCATGAATCGTAAATTTGCGTTTGGGAGCTAGTAGTTGTCAGTTGGCTTATTGCATAAATTATGTATTATTTGTGAGTCTTACGTAAATACGGGAAAAAAAAAAATTCAAACTTAACTTAATGTCGGTATAACTTTATTTTTTGTTTAACAAGTTAGGTAAAGTACCTGTTTGGGAATCCTACCTTATGATTCTTGTACAAAGTAAGATGCTTTTTGCCTATTGCAGAGCCCAATTTACTTTTATGTTGTTATAGTACTTCAAAAAATATATATAGTGAGTTTTAGTTAGGTTTGGCAGAGCAGATTCCTATTCCAGATTTTGTTTTTACTCTTGAAACTTTGGCAGCTAGGCGAGCGGTTCTTTTTGCTCAAGAACTTGGTCTTCGTCATGTTGTTTTTGTGGGTAATTCGGAGTTTTCCATTCAAGCTATTTGTAAGAGAGCTAGGTTGTTTAGTCCTTTATTGGTTTAGATGGAGTTTGTTCCTCCAAATTTGTATAACTGTTATTTGTTGGATTTTTCGTCTTTTAATTAAAGTAGCCTTTCTTGCTAGTTTCTCCGAAAAAAAAAAAACAAAAAACAAAACAAAACAAAACAAAAAACCTAGTAAAATTTTTTATGATTGAATAAGAAATTTGAGATTCAATCTCTGTCTACACCAAAAACTGATTGGTATCTTGATCTAATGATAAATAATATTTCATTCAACTTTTAACTTTTATTTAAAGTATTTTGGCCAAAAAAATTTCAACAAAATATTAAATAAAATGTTACTCAATGTTCCCTTTATACAATGCCAGCTTTGTCATGAAGCATTTTCTGCCAGACTGGTGTTATTCATGCCCAAGGAAAAAATAAGAATATGAATGGGAAGAATTTTATTTTAATTTCCCTCATGTCAAAAGGCCTTTAAAATGTGAATATATAAAGGAACAACGTATAGATATAGTGCTGCTAAAGTTTTTTTTTTTTGGTTGATTACATTATACTTATTCATTGATTTGGAGTACCAGCTAATTAATTATACTATGACTGTTTAAAGTTTTTATTTTTTTATTTTTTTTATTTTATTTTTTTTTTTTATTACGTTATACTTCAGCTAACTCTTATTTACTCCCTTTTATTACCCCTCCATCCAAACAAGCTGAAAATATTAACTAACCAAACACCCAAGTGCGATGCTTATAAGTGTTTTGTCCATTAAATGACACGCATTTTTGTTAAGTAAATTGTTAGGTTCTAAAGATTTAGGAATTCATGTATTTAGAACTCTAATGTGTAATGTTGACAAACCATGATCAAAACAATATGTTTAGTCGTGTTTAGGCTTGCTCAAAGTTGGGTCTTTCATGTAAAGTTGGAATCGAGAGGCTGCAAATGCATTGGTGCATTTCGGTTGGGCTCGATCGATCGAAAGAAAAACTTGATCGATTGAATCTTGGGCAGAATATTTTTCTGCAGAATATTCCAGCTCAGCCCTAACTCATTAAATGTTTTGCGTTTTCTGTTTTTACCCTAGGTATATAAAGAAAAATCCTAGCCACGTTTTTAGAGTTGCTCATGTTGTATTGTTGCTCATACTCTTCTGTTTTGTGTAAATCTCTTATGAGATCTAGAAGAGTTTTCTTTTACACAAAGTTTAGGGTTTTCTAGGTAGAGATTACTTCAATACCTTGATGATTAACTCGGTTGCTGCCCTTGGAGCTTAAAGAATAACAAGCGTGGGTGCTTGTAGCTGATTGGAGAATCCAAGAAAGAAGGAGTCCGTAGATTCGGAGCTTGCACGTGATCGTGTCAGTAAGTTCTACTCGTGGGTAGCATTAAGAAGTCAAGCAGGGAGGTTGTAAGTCCTTTTGTATGAATTTCGATTCTTTCATAGTGGATTCAGGTTTACCTTGAGGATAGCTAGGTCAAATCCTCCCCAGGCTTTTTACCGATTTGATTTTCCTGGGTGATTATATCTTGTGTTTTTTATTATTCCGCTACTTTATACTTTTGATATGATTGTATGTTTGTGATAACTTAGAATTGCATAATCGACCAAGTAACAACTTAGCGAATTAACTAGGTAAATTTGGTTGGTTTAAGGGGTCTAAAACCGTTCAAGCGGTATCAGAGCGGGGAGCTCTCTTGTTGGATATTTTTTGATCTCTGAGCTGATCCTTGACCCCTGTTGTCATGGAGCATGGACACTCTCTCATTGTTCCTCCTCACTTTGATGGGAATAACTATACTTATTGGAAAGTAAGGATGAGAGCATTCCTGAAATCCATTGATGAGAGGGTTTGGAATTTCGTTGAGTACGGATGGGAGAAGCCCACTATTCCTATGAGTGAGTGGTAAACTTCTCAAAAAGAAGCAACTAGTTTCAATAACAAGGTTATGAATGCCATCTTTAATGCTGTTTCTATGGAGGAATTTAAGAGAATCTCTAATATTGAAGTTGCTCATACTGCTTGGAAAATCCTCCAGATTGTGCATGAAGGCACAAAGGCAGTTAAGATTAACAAGCTACAGCAATTAACTTCTAGATTTCAAAGCATTAGAATGTCTGATGATGAATCTTTTGATGAATTCTATACTAAATTGAAGGATATTGTTAATTCTGCTTTTAATTTGGGTGAAATCTATGATCAACCTAAAATTATTAGGAAGATTCTTAAATCTTTAACTAAAGATTTTAGACCCAAAGTAACTGCCATTACTGATAGCAAGGATGTGGACTCCATCCCTGTTGATGAGCTTGTAAGATCTCTTCAGTCCTATAAGTCTGACCTACCCAAAACTTCCAAATCCAAATCAATGGCTCTTAAGTCTGTTGATAATGTTGAGGTTGGTGGATTTGATGATGAGCTCTCTGCTATAGAGATTGCGTACCTTGCCAAGAACTTTAGAAACTTTCTTAGGAATAACAACAGAAAGGCAAGAGGTACAAACACTGCTGAACCTAAAAAATTTAGGAAGAATGATCTCACTAAGGTTAATAACTTTGAAAAACCTAGAGATAAAGTTGGTTAATCTTCGAACAATTTTTTTGGGTGCTCAGTGTTTTGGTTGTCAGAAGTATGGTCATGTTAAATCTGAATGTCCTACATTCTTGAGGTCTAAGGGTAAAACTATGGCTGTAACCCTTAGTGATAATGAGGTTTCTAATGATGAGTCTGGTTGTGATGAGGATGGAAACTTAATTGCTTTCACTGCTACTGCTGTAGTCAATGAAAGTATATCTGTTGAAGAGAACCCTTTTGATTGGGAACTCTCTGAGGATGTAGATCTTCAAGAAGCCTATAATAAACTTTGCAAAGTTGCTACAAAGGATGCTATGAATGTTGAACTTGGCCTAAAGAAAATTGATTCTCTTGAGCTTGAAAAGAAAAATTTGCTTGTTAAATTATTTGATGCTAATGATCTTTTGAATCATGTGAAATCTGAGAACATGCTTTTGCTTGATAAAGTTAAAACTTTGGAATATGATTTATCTATTGCTAGATTGCTAGTTTTAAACTTGATCAAATGCTGAATGTTCAAAAGTATTCTTCTGACAAATCTGGTTTAGGATATGTTGAAAGCATCTCTGTTTCTGCGCCTACTTCCACGAACTTTGTTCTTTCATCTTCTTTTGAACCATCCATGAGTGAGGTTGTGAGTGAAACTGTTAAACCCCCTGTGAGTGAAGTTGTCCAACCTATAGAAGTTTCACCCCCTAGGAAGATGAGGGTTGATCTAGGAGAGTCCAAACCTAAAGATTCTACCCTTTCTAAGGACAAGATGAATGGAAAACCTACTTGGGTTTGTCATTTTTATGGAAAGTCTAGACATATTCGTCCTAACTGTTACAAGTTTCAAGCTGCTAAGAGAGCAAACAAACCAAAAGTGACTGTGCCTCAAGCACAAGATCCTATGGCACTCATTGGTGAATTGGTAAAGGCTTTGAACCTTTATTCCAATCCTGGAGTTGGAAATCACTTGAATGTGAATAAGAACTCCAATGCTCATGGTGCATCTAAAAGGTTTTGGATGCAAAAGATTCAATCTAATTGAGTATTTTTGACATGGTCCTTGTACTTTATTGCTCATTCCTTTGTGACCATTGTTCTTTGGTTTTTGTGTTTTTGTTCTAAGACTTGCATTGCATTACATTCATGCATTTCATTCTAGGATTTATTTGTTTTCTCTTTTAAAATTTAAAAAAAAAAAAAAAAAGGAAAAGCAAAATATGTTTGGCACTATTTTTCTTGGACTTTGAAAACAAGGTTGGTCAATTTATTTATACATAACATGTCTTATGCACCTTATTTAGCTTTAATGAGCTTATTTATTGCACTTGACTAGTTGAAATTTTGTAGTGCATGTTGTGTGGGAAAGATGTTTATGGTATTTATCACTTTGTCTTGATCTTGAAGTCACATGTTATTTGACTGTCGGACTTGATCTTTTTGAGACAGGCATAAATAACCATCTCACCACTGTTCACTAGCCAATCATGAACACCTTAGTGCATATCATAAGATTTTGTGCTCGAGAAAGTGTAGTACATGCACAAAAAGAATATAAGGTATAGCCTCGATTAATTGCTAAATGCTTAAAATTGGTGTGTACTATTAGGCTTGATACCATTTCATATAATTACAATTGGTGTGTACTATTAGGCTTGATGTCAATCCACAAAAAAAAAAAAAAAAAAAAAAAAAAAAAAAAAAAAAAAAAATAAATAATTTCTATTCACTATGTTACCTTCATTTTCATAACACTTTCCCTAAAGTGGCATTTGGGTAACTACAGTGGTAGAAATATATTTTAATAGAATGCATTCTAGTATGTTTGTTTGTTTAGACTCCTTAAAATAGATTGTCTAACCTAATATATTAGCCAAGTGTATACTTAGGTTAATTATGAGATCTAGGTTAAATAGTAATAGATCATATCATGCACAATGGAAAAGTAAATAACACACAGATATGATTATTCAGAAAAACCAATGAAACAAACCGTTTTAAGGTAAAAACCCAGAGAAGATTTGACCTAACTATCCTCAAGGTAAACAAATCCACTAGAAAAAATTGAAGTTTACAAAAGATTTAACCCTAAATCTATTTCTACCTATAGTAGAACTTACTAACACTGCCACGTACATGCTCCAACTCTACGAACTCTTCTCTCTTGGATTTGCAGCACACAAGCTCCCAAGCTTATGACTTTGAGATCCTACTCAAAGGTTTCAGATCATTAGTTGTTAATCTTGTAGCAGCAATTAGATTCCACCAGCACTTGATTGTAGATCTTGTTCTGGGAGACACTTGTGGAGTTAGAAGGTTACAAAACCTCTCATATCTCACAAGAGTAAGTCACAAGTTTTCCAAGAGTTTTCGTAGTTAGGGTTTTCCTATTATACTTAGGAGTGTTGGACTAAGACTTTAAACGTTTTCATGGGCGTGGGCTGGATTAAAAATTCTGCAGAAACTAATTTATTGCGATTTTCGATTTGTTGGATCTAATTCTCGATTAGTCAAGCTTCACTGAACTTGAACTCTTCTTTCTGCAGTTTGAATATTCTTGAAACTTGATTTGTACCACCTTGAGTTATGTCTAATTCTTAATTTAGACATGTTTTTGTTCTCGGTTTGCTAGCATAAACAAAATAGAAATCTAAATATTTAATTCTAAATTTTTAGAACCTAACATAGTAAATACGTTCTAAAAAGTGTATTATGAGAAATAAAATTTTCCTTTGGTATACCTTTTTTTTTTTTTTTGAGAATCTCCTTTGATATACCTAAATTTATTGAAATATAATTATGTTAAATTTAATTGAGTTCGGTTTTTAAATCTTTCATAATGCAAAATTTTGCCAATCCAGGAAATATTCTTAGATGGGTATAGTTTTATTTTTGTAATAAATATTTAAATTTACATGCATATATAGTCATAGCTTCCGTGGGGCCCTTCAGTTAAGGTTAAATGGATTAACAGGACCCATAGGCTTGGCCCAAAATCATAACTGAAAGCTGAGCTACTTAACCAACCAAGAAGTGATTATTTTGAGAAATTTACAGCAACTATTGATCCAAAAATTCAAGCTATGGAGTGTTGTCTTGTGAAAAACAATTCTGCTAGAAAACAAAATCCGATCATATATAAGATATGAGAAAGATGCTTATGGTGTTGTCAAGATGCAGGTCATGGTAAGGAATATATGAGGATGAGCAAATAGAGTGGCTTAGAGTGAACCCTGCCATTATCCACGACAAGGAATAAAACATGATGAGCCTATAAAGTGACTGGTCGCGAGAGTGAGAGAATAAAGGGAGTTAATATGGTTCAGCCTTAAAAGTCTAGATTCACAATAGAATATTAATAATACTATCAAATTCGATGTATTGCAATAAACTCATGGAAGGATATTTATAAATGGCATAATGGAATTTTAGGTCAAACTCTCAAGAATATCATAATAGACAGGATTATGATTATTTTCCTTACACTCTAAATAATTCGGCATTCATATCTTTAACTTGATCGAATGGTTATGGTGCCTTAAGGGAAAAAAACAACTTAGAAACAACACTCTTTCTTTATCTTTATATATGTTTTTTTTTTTTTTTTTTTTTTTTTAATTATTTTTTCATTCTATTACTATTCAATGTCTTCTTTTTTTGGAAGAAAAATGGTGAGAACTGATAAAAGAGAATTTTTAGTGTGTTACAAAGTACACTATTATGTCCACTAGATTTTTATCGGCCAAAATACATTGTTTGCCTGTAAGCATTAGTCAACGAGTGATTTTTAGTTCCCAAAATTTTAAGGATCAATTTTCATCCCTAACACTAATGGAGCGATTACATGTCTATTTTTAGTGAGGCCACATCCTTGTTGCAATTGAGATATTCATGTATGTTAACTTAATAGGCTAAAAACATATTGACCCATTGTGATTAAATTAATTAATTAATTAGCTAAGTTATTAATTAATCAAATTAACATGCAAAGTGCGTGGTAGCACAAACAAATCACCAATTAATCTAAGTGCAGTAAAAAATAAATTTGACACGGTAATTTGTTTGCGAATGGGAAAAACCTACACGGCAAAAACCTCATTAGATGTTTTTTAGGTCACCACTCCCGAAATTTCACTATTATCACAACAAGCGGTTACAAGTAAAAGAATCCCAGTACTTTATACCAACTTACAGTTAAACCTTTACCCCAATACCCAATTGGACTTGTTCTGTAGTGACAATTTCTCCTTTTGATGCACGGCTCCCAAGTACGTAATTAACCAATTGCGCGGATCCCAGTATGCAACTTCAATCACCAACTAGAAAAGGCTGTTGGCTGGAAAATTCTTTAGTTCATCCCAATGATGAAGATCAAGAAGATGCTTGGTCACAAAACCCAAAGGTGCACATACACAGCAACTTCTTCAAAAATGATGAACTAGGGCAAAGTTTTATCTCTAGTCACAATTTGCTTGAACAAACTTTGCTCAATGCTTGTGCAACTTGTAAATTCTTTGACGGCTCTTAAAACAATCCTTTTATATGTATAGGGTTAGGAGAAAAGAAGGCCCAAAGACATATTCACATATTCTAAGAAAATCATATCAGAATTCTAAAATTCTTAAACCTCGACAGATAGGAGCTATCAAGCAGTTGTTGAGCAGGTGTCGAGCACACGGGATTGGAACAACTTTCTTAAGCTCGATGAATGTAGTTGTCGAGCTTTAATGAATTTGCACTTCTCAACTTGTTTCTTGGACAAACTTAATGACTTCAACACTTAATCTTGAAATACAGTTTCTTGAAGTATTAAATATATCTTAGATCTATCAATTTACAGTGCGTTTTGTCAAATGATTAGCCAGTTATATAAAATAATGACATATGTTTTTAACAAATGAAACACATATGTCCTAACATAACTGAAGGACCAAAAGCGAACACTTTATGTTTTATGTGGGCTAAAAGTGACTTTTAATATTGATAGGCTAAAATTACCCATGGACTAAAGTTTAGGGACCACTCGTATTTTTTTTCTTCCTTATTTTCCCTTGAAAGGAGATAGAGAGAGAATATAAAAATAAAAAATTTTAATTAATCAATTGATGATCTATAGCTGAGCACAAAGATTTAGAACTAAGGTTTTGTTGTTTATTGTTATTGCTTTAGTATTGGAAAATATAAAGAAACATTGTATATATGTAAATTAGGTCGTTGTCTCCATGTTGTTATACATTTATATGTACTGCAAGATAAGTTCACTCAATTATGCTATCCTTACGCTCTTGTTCATCAATCGTGTTACAAAGATTTTTTTTCCCTTTGTCTCTGGCAAAATGAGAGCAAAGAACCCACAAAATAATATTGTCAATCCAAAAATCCCCAAAGATAGGAACTCATTTCTCCTCCCTGTTGAAGTCAATATTGGAACAAACACTGAACCAAATGCAAAACCTTGCCTAGCCAGTGATGTGGTCAAGTTCCTTACGCTTGTTGGATACAACTCAATTGTGAATATCATCAACACATTGTATGCAAAACATGAGCAAAAGAAGGATGCTAGTTCTAGCCCAATCTGCATGCCTTCTCTACCACTGCCTATTACAACACATATTATGCTGCTTATGCCACTTATTATACAAAAGGCAAACAATGAGTCTTTCCTTTTCCACCTTGCTATAAAGAACAAGGTTAGCAAATTTGTAGGTATTAATAATTAGGCATTAAATATGACACTCAAATAGACGTTGAAACCCAAATTTCCTACCCCAAAAAACATGCCAAAGAATGCCACTCCAATGCCAAGACCGAGTACCATAGTTGCCAATATCCCTTGCAAAGCCCGTCTTCTCTTAAATAGGTCCATTAATTTGCCAGGATTGACCTTTGATATTCCCTGCCTATGGTGAATGCTCGATAGGTATGAGTCTAGACTCCTGCCTTTTATACATGAAATACTTTTCAATACTGCTATGGCTTCTGTTTCACGCCCTTGCATAAAAAGCCATCTAGGAGACTCATACACAAAGAAATATGCTATAATACAATGCAAGATTTGATGGAATGGAACTCCAAAGATAAATTATTCTCCATGATGAACCTCTGCTCAAATAGGCTATAGCTGGTAAGCCTAATAACCCTAGTGAAAACGAAAACAATGTTGTCAAACAATGTTGTCGTCCCTATTTGGACACGCCATTGTTTTCCCACTCTCTCAACTAACAAAAGCAGAGAGCATGTTAGAATTGATGCACGACCAAACCCGCTTACAAGTCTCAAGCTCGAGCGCATCCAAACATTCGTCGAGAAAGCTGTGATAAGTTATGCAAAAGACATTATTAGACATGAAAGGTGAAGAGTACAAAATTTGGCATGACGGATCCATTCAAGTAGAGCCGACGGTACAAGGTTAGTGGGCTGTTAGAGATAAGGCAACAAAGGGGCACCGGATAGATGGAACATGTGACGGATAGACTACTCCCTATAGTAGAAAGATTGTCCCCTGATATGGACGGATTCAAGTCACATAAATACAAGGTAGATGGATACTGAAGCCACGTGGTACCAACATGGTTTTGAGTCGGTTCCAAGGAATCCTAAATGGAAATAACTTGCATCCCACAATTAACCCTAATCAATAGAATTATAGCATGAAAATGATCTCGTAATATACGAACATTTATAATGATCTTCTCCGTAAGGAAACACCTTCCTACACAAGAAACTAGGGTCAGTTCTACACGAATATAAAATCCCAAGGCCCTCAAGAAAAAAGGTACGCATAATTCACCCTAGCTCTAGCACTTTAAAGCTGTAAAAAGATTTTTAACTTAACTTTCGGAGGGTTTTTGGCCGGTACCAAACTGGTACTCTCTTAAGGTCTTCTTGTTTTGTGTTGTGCAGGTGTTGTCTAGAGCATGTGAGGACTGTGTAGCTTACTGACGATTTTTGGTATCATCAATTGGCGCCGTTTGTGGGAAAGGAGATAAGCCATATTTACCACTTCTCGGACAAAAAAAGTTGCATAGTACTTACTCGTTCAATGGCAACAACCATTAACAATCAGGGTGACAAACTGCGCACCACTGCCCTAGAGAGACAAGCTCAAACCCTCACAGTAATAGTGGAACGCCTCACTAAGTAGAATCATGACCTAGAGGAACAGCTGGGCCAGAAGATTGCAGTGCTTAACACCCAAGAGGAAGACCAAGAAGGAACCAACGCTGAAAGAAGGAACCAAAAGGGGCCGGAAGGCAACAACGCCTCTAGTAGACAAGGACGACAAGATACCAGCTGACCATCTGGCACAGATACAGCTCCCCCTCACATAGTCACGAAAATGCAGATGATGAAGAAATGGATGGAATTCATGATGAACGCCCTTAAAGGACAGGTGTCAAGTAACCTTGATGACTTTGTCCATCGAACTGATTCACCATTCATCACTTCCGTCTCGTCGTTCCCCCTCCCACCAAAGTTTTAAATGCCTTAGGTGGAAAGCTACGACAAATCTAATGACCTATTAGATCACCTGGAGTCTTTCAAGACTTTGATGCACTTGCAAGGAGTGGCAGACGAGATTCTGTGTAAGGTCCTTCCCACTACTCTGAAGGGCCCCGTAAGGATTTGGTTCAGCAGGTTAACACCCAATTCCATTGCTACCTTTAAGGAGTTAAGCGCCTAGTTTGCCTCATACTTTTTTTGGGGGCACAGGTATAAGAAATCTACTACATGCCCAATGAGCCTTAAGCAATGGGAGGATGAGACGTTGAGATCTTACATAACCCGCTTTAACAAGGAGGTGCTCTCAATTAATGAAGCTGACAACAAGATACTCGTTGCCACATTCATGAGCGGGCTACGGAAGTGTAAGTTTCTATTTTCTTCGTATAAGAATGACCCGAAAACCATGTCAGACATACTTTACAGAGCTACTAAATACATGAACGCGGAAGATGCGCTACTGGCTTGTGAAAAGAAGCCCAAAAAGAGAAAAAGGTAGGAGGAATCCCGGCAAGACAGAGGGTGAAAGATGGCCAAAATAGGAGATAGAAGGGAAGATAGACGCTTCAAGCCTCTAACCGGAAGATTCACAAGCTTCACCCCTTTAGACACCTCGATTAATCAAGTCCTAATGCAGATCAAGGATGAAGAGGCCCTGACATTCCCTAGCAAATTGAAGGCAAACCCCAACAAGAGGTCTAGAGACAAGTACTTTCTTTTCCACCGCGATCACATCCACAACACGTCCAAATGCTATGACTTAAACTAGTAGATAGAAGCTCTCACCAAGCAAGGGAAGTTGTAAAGATTCATCAGTAAGAAGGGGACAGAACAACCCCAAGGATAGCTCACCCAAAGAGATAATGAGTGCCCTAGGCCACCCTTAGGGGACATAAGGATTATTATAGGGGGCAGCACGGTCTCTAGTTCTTCCAAGAAGGCATGCAAGACTTATCTACAAATGGTTCAAAATGTCTAGCTGACGGGGTACATCCCAAAGATGGCACGAATCGACAACCCTGTTGTTAGGTTCATGGAGGAAGATGGCTGACGTCTCCATTACCAACACGACGATGCACTTGTAATCAGCCTACGTGTAGGAGATTACGACACCACCGAGTCCTTGTGGACAATAGGAGCTCTGCTGATATCCTATACTATCCAGCATTTCAACAGATGAAGATATAGAGAGAATGGTTGATTCCAACCAATGCACCACTTGTAGGATTTGGACGAACAAGGGTCCATCCCCTAGGGGTGGTCACCCTACTGGTAATGCTCGGAGATTACCCTCAGTAGATCACCAAGGATGTCATGTTCGTAGTTGTTGATTGTTCATCTACGTAGAGTGCCATATTTGGTCGTCCTACTTTGAATTCATGGAAGGCCATGACCTCAACCTGCCATTTGATGGTCAAGTTTCCCGCCGAGTACAGAGTGGGAAAAGTAAGGGGAATCAAGTGGCAGCACGCAAATGCTACATTGCCATGCTAGAGATGGACGATCATTTACAAACTATGTGTATAGAAGAACAGCAGACAGTAGTTGAACCAGTGGAAATGTTGGAAGAAGTACTGCTTGATCATTTTAGGCCTGAACGAACAACAAGGATAGGTACTTTGGCCAGCCAGCCAGTACGTCAAGCACTCACGATGTTCCTAAGGAAAACTAGAACGTGTTCACCTAGAGTCATAAGGACATGCCAAGAATTGATCCATCGATCATAGTCCACAAGTTGAACAATCGCCTTCGTTCTCTCTCGTCTAGCAGAAAAAGCGGGTGTTAGCATAGGAGCGGGACAAAGCCATAGCTGAGGAGGTTAAAAAATTACAGGAAGTAAACTTCATACAAGAAGTGTACTACCCCGACTGGCTGGAAAATATGGTGATGGTCAAGAAAGCTAACAGAAAGTGAAGGATAGGGCCTACTCCAAGGACAGCTATCCTTTCCCACGAATTGACACCTTGGTAGACTCAACCGCAAGACACCAACGACTAAGCTTGATGGACACATTCTCTGGTTACAACCAAATCAAACTGAGTGAAGCTGATCAAGAGAAGACTTCATTTGTCACCAGCCAAGGTCTCTTTTACTATAAAGTGATGCCGTTCGGACTGAAAAGCACGGGCGCCACATACCAAAGGCTGATGAACAGAATGTTCGCGCATTAAATTGGAAGAAATGTGCAAGTTTATGTAGATGACATGCTAGTAAAATGCGTACAGGAGGACGACCACTTGAGCGACCTCCAAGAGACCTTCGATACCCTTTAATCCTACAACATGAAGCTGAATCCAAACAAGTGCGTGTTCGGAGTGACGGCAGGAAAGTTCCTAGGATTCATGGTGTCCCAAAGAGGTATTGAGGTTAACCTAGAAAAGATACAGGCTATAATGGAGTTAGCTTCGCCAAAGACGGTCAAGGAGGTATAGAGCCTGAATGGCATGGTAGTTACATTAAATAGGTTCCTCTCAAGAGCAATGAATAAGTGCCTACCTTTCTTCCGCACATTGAAGAAGTTTTTTGAATGGACGATTGAGTGCCAACAAGCATTTAAAGATCTGAGGGTATATCTTTCTTTTTTGCCATTACTAAGTCTATCCAAGCTAGGAGAAGAACTTTTCCTATACTAGCCATTTCCCCAGCCGCTATTAGCGTGACTCTGGTTAGGGAAGAGGATAGGGTGCAAAAGCCCGTATACTTCACAAGCCGAGCACTCCAAGGAGCGGAAGAGAAGTACCACCCAATGGAAAAGCTCGCTTTCGTGTTAGTAATGGTGGCACGAAAGCTTTAGCCATATTTTCAGGCACACACTGTGGTTGTCCTAATGGATAAACCCTGATGGAAAAATTTAGACCTCTTAACACACAACCAGATTGAGTAGCCTAGTTAATTAGCCAAGTTGTTACTTAGTCAAATTAAGCAATTCTAGATTAAAACAATCAAACAATCATATTAAGAATATAAAGCAGCGGAATAATAAATAACACAAGATATGATCACCCAGGAAAACCAAAGCGGTAAAAAACCTGGGGAGGATTTTACCCACCGATCCTCAAGGCAAAACTGAATTCACTATGAGAGAATTGAAGTTCATACGAAAAGACTTACAAGCTTCCCGCTCGACTTCCTAATGCTACCTACTAGTAGAACTTACTGACATGACCCCGTGCAAGCTCCGAATTCACTGACTCCTTCTTTCTTGAATTCTTCAATCAAATACAAGCACCCACGCTTGATATTCTTTAAGCTTCAAGGGTAGCAACCAAGTTGATCATCAAGATGTTGAAGTAATCTCAATCTTGAAAACCCTAAGCTTTGTGTAAAGGAAAGCTCCTCTAGATCTCACAAGAGATTTACACAAAACAGCAATGTATGAGCAACAATACAACTGGAGCAACTCTAACAACATGGCTAGGGTTTTGCCTTATATACCTAGGGCAAAAACATAAAACCCTAAACGTTTAATGAGTTAGGACTGAGTTAGAAAAACTGCAGAAAACGCAATCTGGTCAACTTTCGATCGATCGAATCTATTCTTCGATCGAGCGAGCCAGACCAAAATGCCCCAATGCATCTACAGTCTCTGGATTCCAACTTTACAATAATTAAACAACTTTGAGCACACTTTAACAAGACTAAACAAATTGTTTTGATCATGGTTTGCCAATATTACAAATTAGAGTTCTAAATACATAAATTCCTAAACCTTTAGAACCTAACAAACTCCCCCTTTGGCAATCCATGACAAACCCTAATTAAAAGCTCAAAGTTTACAAGTAAAAAGCCCTTTACAAAAATAATGCTCATAAACCCAAATTCAACCCTAACTAGTATCCATCGGTTGCAAGTGTAGACAGTAGCTTTGTTGAATCAACCTGTATATTCCTGAAATACTCAACAAACGCATAAACGCAAGTGTGACTGAAAAGAGTAAAACAACAGGTATAACATTCTTGTAAGATTCACACAACACAAAATAAAGACATATNTTTTTTTTTTTTTTTTTTTTTTTTTTTTTTTTTTTTTTTTTTTTAATTATTTTTTCATTCTATTACTATTCAATGTCTTCTTTTTTTGGAAGAAAAATGGTGAGAACTGATAAAAGAGAATTTTTAGTGTGTTACAAAGTACACTATTATGTCCACTAGATTTTTATCGGCCAAAATACATTGTTTGCCTGTAAGCATTAGTCAACGAGTGATTTTTAGTTCCCAAAATTTTAAGGATCAATTTTCATCCCTAACACTAATGGAGCGATTACATGTCTATTTTTAGTGAGGCCACATCCTTGTTGCAATTGAGATATTCATGTATGTTAACTTAATAGGCTAAAAACATATTGACCCATTGTGATTAAATTAATTAATTAATTAGCTAAGTTATTAATTAATCAAATTAACATGCAAAGTGCGTGGTAGCACAAACAAATCACCAATTAATCTAAGTGCAGTAAAAAATAAATTTGACACGGTAATTTGTTTGCGAATGGGAAAAACCTACACGGCAAAAACCTCATTAGATGTTTTTTAGGTCACCACTCCCGAAATTTCACTATTATCACAACAAGCGGTTACAAGTAAAAGAATCCCAGTACTTTATACCAACTTACAGTTAAACCTTTACCCCAATACCCAATTGGACTTGTTCTGTAGTGACAATTTCTCCTTTTGATGCACGGCTCCCAAGTACGTAATTAACCAATTGCGCGGATCCCAGTATGCAACTTCAATCACCAACTAGAAAAGGCTGTTGGCTGGAAAATTCTTTAGTTCATCCCAATGATGAAGATCAAGAAGATGCTTGGTCACAAAACCCAAAGGTGCACATACACAGCAACTTCTTCAAAAATGATGAACTAGGGCAAAGTTTTATCTCTAGTCACAATTTGCTTGAACAAACTTTGCTCAATGCTTGTGCAACTTGTAAATTCTTTGACGGCTCTTAAAACAATCCTTTTATATGTATAGGGTTAGGAGAAAAGAAGGCCCAAAGACATATTCACATATTCTAAGAAAATCATATCAGAATTCTAAAATTCTTAAACCTCGACAGATAGGAGCTATCAAGCAGTTGTTGAGCAGGTGTCGAGCACACGGGATTGGAACAACTTTCTTAAGCTCGATGAATGTAGTTGTCGAGCTTTAATGAATTTGCACTTCTCAACTTGTTTCTTGGACAAACTTAATGACTTCAACACTTAATCTTGAAATACAGTTTCTTGAAGTATTAAATATATCTTAGATCTATCAATTTACAGTGCGTTTTGTCAAATGATTAGCCAGTTATATAAAATAATGACATATGTTTTTAACAAATGAAACACATATGTCCTAACATAACTGAAGGACCAAAAGCGAACACTTTATGTTTTATGTGGGCTAAAAGTGACTTTTAATATTGATAGGCTAAAATTACCCATGGACTAAAGTTTAGGGACCACTCGTATTTTTTTTCTTCCTTATTTTCCCTTGAAAGGAGATAGAGAGAGAATATAAAAATAAAAAATTTTAATTAATCAATTGATGATCTATAGCTGAGCACAAAGATTTAGAACTAAGGTTTTGTTGTTTATTGTTATTGCTTTAGTATTGGAAAATATAAAGAAACATTGTATATATGTAAATTAGGTCGTTGTCTCCATGTTGTTATACATTTATATGTACTGCAAGATAAGTTCACTCAATTATGCTATCCTTACGCTCTTGTTCATCAATCGTGTTACAAAGATTTTTTTTCCCTTTGTCTCTGGCAAAATGAGAGCAAAGAACCCACAAAATAATATTGTCAATCCAAAAATCCCCAAAGATAGGAACTCATTTCTCCTCCCTGTTGAAGTCAATATTGGAACAAACACTGAACCAAATGCAAAACCTTGCCTAGCCAGTGATGTGGTCAAGTTCCTTACGCTTGTTGGATACAACTCAATTGTGAATATCATCAACACATTGTATGCAAAACATGAGCAAAAGAAGGATGCTAGTTCTAGCCCAATCTGCATGCCTTCTCTACCACTGCCTATTACAACACATATTATGCTGCTTATGCCACTTATTATACAAAAGGCAAACAATGAGTCTTTCCTTTTCCACCTTGCTATAAAGAACAAGGTTAGCAAATTTGTAGGTATTAATAATTAGGCATTAAATATGACACTCAAATAGACGTTGAAACCCAAATTTCCTACCCCAAAAAACATGCCAAAGAATGCCACTCCAATGCCAAGACCGAGTACCATAGTTGCCAATATCCCTTGCAAAGCCCGTCTTCTCTTAAATAGGTCCATTAATTTGCCAGGATTGACCTTTGATATTCCCTGCCTATGGTGAATGCTCGATAGGTATGAGTCTAGACTCCTGCCTTTTATACATGAAATACTTTTCAATACTGCTATGGCTTCTGTTTCACGCCCTTGCATAAAAAGCCATCTAGGAGACTCATACACAAAGAAATATGCTATAATACAATGCAAGATTTGATGGAATGGAACTCCAAAGATAAATTATTCTCCATGATGAACCTCTGCTCAAATAGGCTATAGCTGGTAAGCCTAATAACCCTAGTGAAAACGAAAACAATGTTGTCAAACAATGTTGTCGTCCCTATTTGGACACGCCATTGTTTTCCCACTCTCTCAACTAACAAAAGCAGAGAGCATGTTAGAATTGATGCACGACCAAACCCGCTTACAAGTCTCAAGCTCGAGCGCATCCAAACATTCGTCGAGAAAGCTGTGATAAGTTATGCAAAAGACATTATTAGACATGAAAGGTGAAGAGTACAAAATTTGGCATGACGGATCCATTCAAGTAGAGCCGACGGTACAAGGTTAGTGGGCTGTTAGAGATAAGGCAACAAAGGGGCACCGGATAGATGGAACATGTGACGGATAGACTACTCCCTATAGTAGAAAGATTGTCCCCTGATATGGACGGATTCAAGTCACATAAATACAAGGTAGATGGATACTGAAGCCACGTGGTACCAACATGGTTTTGAGTCGGTTCCAAGGAATCCTAAATGGAAATAACTTGCATCCCACAATTAACCCTAATCAATAGAATTATAGCATGAAAATGATCTCGTAATATACGAACATTTATAATGATCTTCTCCGTAAGGAAACACCTTCCTACACAAGAAACTAGGGTCAGTTCTACACGAATATAAAATCCCAAGGCCCTCAAGAAAAAAGGTACGCATAATTCACCCTAGCTCTAGCACTTTAAAGCTGTAAAAAGATTTTTAACTTAACTTTCGGAGGGTTTTTGGCCGGTACCAAACTGGTACTCTCTTAAGGTCTTCTTGTTTTGTGTTGTGCAGGTGTTGTCTAGAGCATGTGAGGACTGTGTAGCTTACTGACGATTTTTGGTATCATCAATTGGCGCCGTTTGTGGGAAAGGAGATAAGCCATATTTACCACTTCTCGGACAAAAAAAGTTGCATAGTACTTACTCGTTCAATGGCAACAACCATTAACAATCAGGGTGACAAACTGCGCACCACTGCCCTAGAGAGACAAGCTCAAACCCTCACAGTAATAGTGGAACGCCTCACTAAGTAGAATCATGACCTAGAGGAACAGCTGGGCCAGAAGATTGCAGTGCTTAACACCCAAGAGGAAGACCAAGAAGGAACCAACGCTGAAAGAAGGAACCAAAAGGGGCCGGAAGGCAACAACGCCTCTAGTAGACAAGGACGACAAGATACCAGCTGACCATCTGGCACAGATACAGCTCCCCCTCACATAGTCACGAAAATGCAGATGATGAAGAAATGGATGGAATTCATGATGAACGCCCTTAAAGGACAGGTGTCAAGTAACCTTGATGACTTTGTCCATCGAACTGATTCACCATTCATCACTTCCGTCTCGTCGTTCCCCCTCCCACCAAAGTTTTAAATGCCTTAGGTGGAAAGCTACGACAAATCTAATGACCTATTAGATCACCTGGAGTCTTTCAAGACTTTGATGCACTTGCAAGGAGTGGCAGACGAGATTCTGTGTAAGGTCCTTCCCACTACTCTGAAGGGCCCCGTAAGGATTTGGTTCAGCAGGTTAACACCCAATTCCATTGCTACCTTTAAGGAGTTAAGCGCCTAGTTTGCCTCATACTTTTTTTGGGGGCACAGGTATAAGAAATCTACTACATGCCCAATGAGCCTTAAGCAATGGGAGGATGAGACGTTGAGATCTTACATAACCCGCTTTAACAAGGAGGTGCTCTCAATTAATGAAGCTGACAACAAGATACTCGTTGCCACATTCATGAGCGGGCTACGGAAGTGTAAGTTTCTATTTTCTTCGTATAAGAATGACCCGAAAACCATGTCAGACATACTTTACAGAGCTACTAAATACATGAACGCGGAAGATGCGCTACTGGCTTGTGAAAAGAAGCCCAAAAAGAGAAAAAGGTAGGAGGAATCCCGGCAAGACAGAGGGTGAAAGATGGCCAAAATAGGAGATAGAAGGGAAGATAGACGCTTCAAGCCTCTAACCGGAAGATTCACAAGCTTCACCCCTTTAGACACCTCGATTAATCAAGTCCTAATGCAGATCAAGGATGAAGAGGCCCTGACATTCCCTAGCAAATTGAAGGCAAACCCCAACAAGAGGTCTAGAGACAAGTACTTTCTTTTCCACCGCGATCACATCCACAACACGTCCAAATGCTATGACTTAAACTAGTAGATAGAAGCTCTCACCAAGCAAGGGAAGTTGTAAAGATTCATCAGTAAGAAGGGGACAGAACAACCCCAAGGATAGCTCACCCAAAGAGATAATGAGTGCCCTAGGCCACCCTTAGGGGACATAAGGATTATTATAGGGGGCAGCACGGTCTCTAGTTCTTCCAAGAAGGCATGCAAGACTTATCTACAAATGGTTCAAAATGTCTAGCTGACGGGGTACATCCCAAAGATGGCACGAATCGACAACCCTGTTGTTAGGTTCATGGAGGAAGATGGCTGACGTCTCCATTACCAACACGACGATGCACTTGTAATCAGCCTACGTGTAGGAGATTACGACACCACCGAGTCCTTGTGGACAATAGGAGCTCTGCTGATATCCTATACTATCCAGCATTTCAACAGATGAAGATATAGAGAGAATGGTTGATTCCAACCAATGCACCACTTGTAGGATTTGGACGAACAAGGGTCCATCCCCTAGGGGTGGTCACCCTACTGGTAATGCTCGGAGATTACCCTCAGTAGATCACCAAGGATGTCATGTTCGTAGTTGTTGATTGTTCATCTACGTAGAGTGCCATATTTGGTCGTCCTACTTTGAATTCATGGAAGGCCATGACCTCAACCTGCCATTTGATGGTCAAGTTTCCCGCCGAGTACAGAGTGGGAAAAGTAAGGGGAATCAAGTGGCAGCACGCAAATGCTACATTGCCATGCTAGAGATGGACGATCATTTACAAACTATGTGTATAGAAGAACAGCAGACAGTAGTTGAACCAGTGGAAATGTTGGAAGAAGTACTGCTTGATCATTTTAGGCCTGAACGAACAACAAGGATAGGTACTTTGGCCAGCCAGCCAGTACGTCAAGCACTCACGATGTTCCTAAGGAAAACTAGAACGTGTTCACCTAGAGTCATAAGGACATGCCAAGAATTGATCCATCGATCATAGTCCACAAGTTGAACAATCGCCTTCGTTCTCTCTCGTCTAGCAGAAAAAGCGGGTGTTAGCATAGGAGCGGGACAAAGCCATAGCTGAGGAGGTTAAAAAATTACAGGAAGTAAACTTCATACAAGAAGTGTACTACCCCGACTGGCTGGAAAATATGGTGATGGTCAAGAAAGCTAACAGAAAGTGAAGGATAGGGCCTACTCCAAGGACAGCTATCCTTTCCCACGAATTGACACCTTGGTAGACTCAACCGCAAGACACCAACGACTAAGCTTGATGGACACATTCTCTGGTTACAACCAAATCAAACTGAGTGAAGCTGATCAAGAGAAGACTTCATTTGTCACCAGCCAAGGTCTCTTTTACTATAAAGTGATGCCGTTCGGACTGAAAAGCACGGGCGCCACATACCAAAGGCTGATGAACAGAATGTTCGCGCATTAAATTGGAAGAAATGTGCAAGTTTATGTAGATGACATGCTAGTAAAATGCGTACAGGAGGACGACCACTTGAGCGACCTCCAAGAGACCTTCGATACCCTTTAATCCTACAACATGAAGCTGAATCCAAACAAGTGCGTGTTCGGAGTGACGGCAGGAAAGTTCCTAGGATTCATGGTGTCCCAAAGAGGTATTGAGGTTAACCTAGAAAAGATACAGGCTATAATGGAGTTAGCTTCGCCAAAGACGGTCAAGGAGGTATAGAGCCTGAATGGCATGGTAGTTACATTAAATAGGTTCCTCTCAAGAGCAATGAATAAGTGCCTACCTTTCTTCCGCACATTGAAGAAGTTTTTTGAATGGACGATTGAGTGCCAACAAGCATTTAAAGATCTGAGGGTATATCTTTCTTTTTTGCCATTACTAAGTCTATCCAAGCTAGGAGAAGAACTTTTCCTATACTAGCCATTTCCCCAGCCGCTATTAGCGTGACTCTGGTTAGGGAAGAGGATAGGGTGCAAAAGCCCGTATACTTCACAAGCCGAGCACTCCAAGGAGCGGAAGAGAAGTACCACCCAATGGAAAAGCTCGCTTTCGTGTTAGTAATGGTGGCACGAAAGCTTTAGCCATATTTTCAGGCACACACTGTGGTTGTCCTAATGGATAAACCCTGATGGAAAAATTTAGACCTCTTAACACACAACCAGATTGAGTAGCCTAGTTAATTAGCCAAGTTGTTACTTAGTCAAATTAAGCAATTCTAGATTAAAACAATCAAACAATCATATTAAGAATATAAAGCAGCGGAATAATAAATAACACAAGATATGATCACCCAGGAAAACCAAAGCGGTAAAAAACCTGGGGAGGATTTTACCCACCGATCCTCAAGGCAAAACTGAATTCACTATGAGAGAATTGAAGTTCATACGAAAAGACTTACAAGCTTCCCGCTCGACTTCCTAATGCTACCTACTAGTAGAACTTACTGACATGACCCCGTGCAAGCTCCGAATTCACTGACTCCTTCTTTCTTGAATTCTTCAATCAAATACAAGCACCCACGCTTGATATTCTTTAAGCTTCAAGGGTAGCAACCAAGTTGATCATCAAGATGTTGAAGTAATCTCAATCTTGAAAACCCTAAGCTTTGTGTAAAGGAAAGCTCCTCTAGATCTCACAAGAGATTTACACAAAACAGCAATGTATGAGCAACAATACAACTGGAGCAACTCTAACAACATGGCTAGGGTTTTGCCTTATATACCTAGGGCAAAAACATAAAACCCTAAACGTTTAATGAGTTAGGACTGAGTTAGAAAAACTGCAGAAAACGCAATCTGGTCAACTTTCGATCGATCGAATCTATTCTTCGATCGAGCGAGCCAGACCAAAATGCCCCAATGCATCTACAGTCTCTGGATTCCAACTTTACAATAATTAAACAACTTTGAGCACACTTTAACAAGACTAAACAAATTGTTTTGATCATGGTTTGCCAATATTACAAATTAGAGTTCTAAATACATAAATTCCTAAACCTTTAGAACCTAACAAACTCCCCCTTTGGCAATCCATGACAAACCCTAATTAAAAGCTCAAAGTTTACAAGTAAAAAGCCCTTTACAAAAATAATGCTCATAAACCCAAATTCAACCCTAACTAGTATCCATCGGTTGCAAGTGTAGACAGTAGCTTTGTTGAATCAACCTGTATATTCCTGAAATACTCAACAAACGCATAAACGCAAGTGTGACTGAAAAGAGTAAAACAACAGGTATAACATTCTTGTAAGATTCACACAACACAAAATAAAGACATATATGAATGAACAACTCATAAATATAAATCAATAAGCAGTGAATCATACAGCAACAAGAATCAATGAATATAACATGTATATCAATCAATGTTACTCCCCCTAACATGAATATCCCCAAAAATGATATACAAAGAGAAGCACCTAGATACAATCTAAAAACTCCACAAGCTCCTCAAAAACAAAAAATCTCCCCCTAATTACAAAAACTCCTCTATAAGTCAAAAACTCCACTCCCCCTTTTTGTGACGAAATGCCAAAGGACAATCACAAGTCGCCATCAAAAGGAGGTGGTGAGGGTGAATGAAGACGCACAAAGTTGGCTCGCAGAGCACAAATCTCATCTAGCAAGTCCACCAAAATATGACCATGAGCTGCCTGAACGGTCATGGCAGTCTCCAGAGTACGACGAATATCAAAGTCGGTTGAAGGAGGTGGAGGAACATCAGCAGCAGCAACATCATCACCAACTGGATCAGGAACATCCTCACCAGCAAGACCTGTAGAAGAAGAATGAGGAGGTGTGCTACCAGAAGGCTCAAACCTAGGGTGTTTAGAACCAGCTCGAAGATGAGCGGCCCTCTGTCTAAGAAAAGATGCACCTATGGGAGCTATCACATGAACGGGCTCAGAGGAAGGGAAGCCACTAAGATCAAGATAAAGCAAAATCCTATAAATGAAAATAGGATGTATAAGAGCATGAGTAGTAGATGAACTCCTATAAACATCGTTCAAAGAACGAAGAAAGAGATGAGGAAAACTAATAGGAGCATCAGTAACCAAGGCGTACAAAAATACACACCTTTCAAGAGGAATGGTGTGAACATGAGAAATGGGCCAGATAGAATGACAAGTAATCCTAAAGAATAGATAATGCAACCCGGAGAGCTCAGCAGAAGTGATCCTAGGATCAGAACCCCACTGGACAGCAGTCCTAGTGATGTACGACAAGACATCACTCAACTCGGGAGACTCATCATAAGGATAGACAGGATTCTGGACCAAAGGTACCCCTAGAGCATCAACCACTACCCGGGGAGTAATAGTGTACTCTACGCCTTGTATCCAACTCTTTACCAAAGTGTTGGAATCATAGATGCGGATAGAGATGTTCGAAAAGAACTCTCTAATCAAGGTAGAAGGTGGAGGAGGATCAGAAATATCCATCAAGGGTAACCAGCCCCGACGCTCAAAGTTTGCCCTAATGGCAGGATCAAGTTCATCTAAGAGAACAAAACGCTCAGCCCAAATCTTTCTCTTAAGGTTTAGCTTTTCAAAAATCTCTTGGTTTTTCTCACTCGGAAACTTCTCACGGTCAAAAGAAGGAGGGGATTGAGAAGAGGAGGGAATAGTCCTACGAGCTCTAGTCTTCCTAGGTATGATGCTAAGGAAAGGACAGAGACACAAAGAGAAAACCAAAAGACCAGAATAAAACAAAACCAATGGCAGACTGCAAGTTAGCACAATAAAAACATATAAAAAATCTATATGATGCATGAACAATAACAATATTGTGATGCATGAACTAATGCAGTAAACACAGTTCGTATTAGGTTCAATTTCACAAAATTAGCTCGAACAAAGAGTTTCTAACAAAAACCCAAAAAAATTTTGAAAAACCACTTGATAATTTTGAAACAAATTGATGAATTGATCATCACACATTGTTGAAAACAAATTAGAATAACCAATTTCATCAAAACAACAAGTCAATTTCATCAATTAAACCCAATTGAACAAAAATCCCCAATTCGGATCAATTATAAACCCTAGAATTTTCAATTTCACACAAAACCCAAAATTGATCAAATTAAACTATTAAGAGCATGTTTATAGTATGTCCCCACAAAAACCCATTGATAAATTACACAAAATTGGGCTTAAATCAACAACAATCCTAAAAAGAAAAGGGTCCGAAATTTTGAGTATAAATGCATGAAAAAATGCATGAAATTAGTAAATAAACTCAAAAAGGAAGGGTAAGATAGACATACCGGCTTGAGGAAAGAGAATTCTTGCAAAAAATCCAGAGGAAAACGACAAAAATTTGAACAGTTGAGCTTGCCAAGTCGGAGAGAGAGAAAAGACTTTGAAAAAGTGTTTGAAAAAGTTAAGAACAGTGTTTTAAAAAAACCTGATTTGCGACTTTCGATTGATCGAAAAATACATTCGATCGATCGAATGAGACAGTCATTTTTAAACAAATTAAAGCACTTTTTCGATCGATCGAGAATCAGAATGGATCGATCGAATTGGACTGAGGCTCACAAAAATTTTGAGAAAAATCATAGTTTTGAAAAACACAAACCTCAGTTTTGAAAAACAACTCCTTAAAGCATTAAATAATGAAAACAAAATGCATGAGTATGAGATGGAATGATTTTTCAAAAACCCAATTTTAATCCCAGCTTCTCCAAAGAAAATTTCAGTCATTCTCTTTTTAAATTCTCAAGCAAAAAAAATGTTTTGCATAATTCTCAAAGTCTTTTCAAACTTGGTTGGTCTGACCAAAAACACACACAATAACATGTACAAAGTTTAGCAAAGAGTAACTTGTGTAGTGTGTGCAGCTAGTAAAAACTTTGGAAAACATGTGAGGTAATATGTGAATATCAATCAATCACAAAGTCTATACAATCCATCACATAAAATTTAAAAGAGACTATCACCTAAAGAGTTACATCATATAACTCCCACATCTCCTAGAACAAAAGCTTGCAATCATGTAAGTTTCTTGTATTTTTGCCTCATTTTTTTTTTTTTTTTCCACATCTCCTAGAACAAAAGCTTGCAATCATGTAAGTTTCTTGTATTTTTGCCTCATTTTTTTTTTTTTTTGGTGAGATGGCATCAAGCCTAATAGTACACACCAATTTTATTTATGTGAGATGGCATCAAGCCTAATAGTACACACCAATTTTAAGCATTAAGCAATTAAGCCAAGGCATCACCTTATGTTCTTTTTGTGCATGTGCTACACTTTCTCGAGCACAGAATCTTATGATATGCACTAAGGTGTTCATGATTGGCTAGTGAACAGTGGTGAGATGGTTATTTATGCTTTTCTCAAAAGGATCAATTCCGACAGTTAAATAACATATGACTTCAAGATCAAGACAAAGTGATAAACACCATAAACATCTTTCCCTCACAACATGCACTACAAAGTCTCAACTAGTCAAGTGCAATAAATAAGCTCATCAAAGCTAAACAAGGTACATAGGACATAATATGTGTAAATAAATTGACCAACCTTGTTTTCAAAAACCAAGAAAACAATGTCAAACACATTTTTGCTTTCTCCTTTTCTCCTTTTTTTTTTATTTTTTATTTTTTTATTTATTTTAAAAGAGAAAACAAATAAATCCTAAAATGAAATGCCAGCTGCCCATGAGTTCAACAAAAGCAGAAGCAATCCTTCTAGAAGATAGGACTGCTGACCACGTCAAACTAAGCCTGCCTTCTTTTTATACCGTTCGTGCCACTCCTTCTCTTCCCGTCTCGAAAGAAATGTAATGCAATGCAAGTCCTAGAAAAAAATAGAAACACAAAAAACCAAAGAAAAATGGTCACAGAGGAATGAGCAATGAAGCACAAGGACCATGTCAGAAAAACTCAAATAGGTCGAGTCTTTTGCATCCAAAACCTTTTAGATGCACCATTAGCATTGGAGTTCTTATTCACATTCGCATGATTTCCAACTCCAGAATTGGAATAAAGGTTCAAAGCCTTTACCAATTCACCAAGTGCCATAGGATCTTGTGCTTGAGGCACAAGCACCTTTGGTTTAGTTGCTCTCTTAGCAGCTTGAAGCTTGTAATAGTTAGGACGAATGTGTCCAGACTTTCCATGGTAATGACAAATCCAAACAGGTTTACCATGCATCTTGTCCTTAGAAAGGGTAGGTTTAGTTTCTCTTAGATCAACCCTAATCTTCTTAGGAGGTGAAACTTCTACAGGTTTGACTACCTTACTCACAGGTGGTTTGACAGTTTCACTCACAACCTCACTCACAGAAGGTTTAGAAGAATATGAAAGAACAAAGTTCGTGGAATGTGGAGTAGACACAGAGATGCTTTCAACATATCCTATCCTAGATTTATCAGTAGGATACTTTTGAACATTCAGCATGTGATCAAGTTTAGAACTAGTAGTTCTAGCAACAGATAAATCATGTTCTAAACTTTTAACTTTATCAAGTAAAAGCATGTTCTCAGATTTCACATGGTTCAAAAGATCATTAACATCAAATAATTTAACAAGCAAAATTTTCTTTTCAAGCTCAAGAGAATCAATTTTCTTCAGGCCAAGTTCAACATTCATAGCATCCTTTGCAGCAACTTTGCAAAGTTTATTATAGGCCACTTGAAGATCTGCATCCTCAGAGAGTTCCCCATCAGAAGGGTTCTCTTCAACAGATATGCTTTCATTGACTACTACAGTAGCAGTGAAAGCAATGAAGTTTCCATCCTCGTCACATTCAGACTCATCATCAGAAACCTCATTATCACTAAGGGTTACAGCCATAGCTTTACCTTTATTTCTCAAGAATGTAGGACATTTAGATTTAACATGACCACACCCTTGACAACCAAAACACTGAGCACCCAAAGAATTGTTTGAAGATTGACCTACTTTTTCTCTAGGTTTTTCAAAGTTATTAACCTTAATGGGATCATTCTTCCTAAAGTTTCTAGGTTCAGCAGTGTTTGTACCTCTTGCCCTTCTATTTGTATTTCTTAGAAAGTTTCTAAAATTCTTGGCAAGGTAAGCTATCTCTGTAGCAGAGAGCTCATCATCAAATCCACTAGCCTCAACATCATCAACAGACTTAAGAGCCATTGAATTGGATTTGTTTGTTTTGGGTAAGTCAGACTCATAGGACTGAAGAGATCCTACAAGCTCATCAATAGGGATGGAGTCCACATCCTTGCTCTCAGTAATGGCAGTCACTTTGGGTTTAAAGTTTTCAGTTAATGATCTAAGTATCTTCCTAACAATTTTAGGTTGATCATAGATTTCACCCAAATTAAAAGCAGAATTAACAATATCATTCAGTTTGGCATAAAATTCATCAAAGGATTCATCATCAGACATCCTAATGCTCTCAAACCTAGAAGTTAATTGCTGCAGTTTGTTTATCTTAATTGCCTTTGTGCCTTCATGCACAATTTGGAGGATTTTTCAAACAGTATGAGCAACCTCAACATTAGAGATTCTCTTAAATTCTTTCATAGAAACAGCATTGAAGATGGCATTCATAGCTTTGCTATTAAAGCCAGCTGCTTCTTTTTCAGAAGTTTGCCACTCATTCACAGGAGTAGTGGGCTTCTCCTATCTGTACTCAACGGAATTCCAAACTCTCTCATCAATGGATTTCAAGAATACTTTCAGCCTTACTTTCCAATAAGCATAGTTATTCCCATTAAAGTGAGAAGGAACAACAAGAGAGTGTCCATGCTCCATGACAACAGGGGTCAAGGATCAGCTCAGAGATCAAAAAATGTCAAACTAAAGAGCTACCTGCTCTGATTCCACTTGATGGAAAAATTTAGACCCCTTAACACAACCAGATTGAGTAGCCTAGTTAATTAGCCAAATTGTTACTTAGTCAAATTAAGCAATTCTAGGTTAAAACAATCAAACAATCATATCAAGAATATATAGCAGCGGAATAATAAATAACACAAGATATGATCACCCAGGAAAACCAAACAGGTAAAAAACTTAGGGAGGATTTTACCCACCGATCCTCAAGGCAAAACTGAATTCACTATGAAATAATTGAAGTTCGTACAAAAGGACTTACAAGCTCCCCACTCGACTTCCTAATGCTACCTACCAGTAGAACTTACTGACACGACCCCGTACAAGTTCGGAATCCACGGACTCCTTATTTCTTGAATTCTTCAATCAGCTACAAGCACCCACGCTTGATATTCTTTAAACTTTAATGGTAGCAACCAAATTGATCATCAAGATGTTGAAGTAATCTCAATCTTGAAAACCCTAAGCTTTGTGTAAAGGAAAGCTCCTCTAGATCTCACAAGAGATTTACGCAAAACAGCAATATATGAGCAACAATACAACTGGAGCAACTCTAAAAACATGGCTAGGGTTTTGCCTTATATACCTAGGGCAAAAACATAAAACCCTAACGTTTAATGAGTTAGGGTTGAGTTGGAAAAGCTGCAGAAAACACAATCTGGTCGACTTTCGATCGATCGAATCTATTCTTCGATCGATCGAGCCAGACCGAAATGCCCCAATGCATCTACAGTCTCTCGATTCCAACTTTACAATAATTAAACAACTTTGAGCACACTTATCAAGACTAAATAGATTGTTTTGATCATAGTTTGCCAATATTACAAATTAGGGTTCTAAATACATAAATTCCTAAACCTTTAGAACCTAACAAACCCCTTGCAAAACAATGAGTAGCCCTGAAGCTGCGAGACGGATGGCCTTATGGGTAGTTGAGTTGAGTGAATTTGACATACAGTATAGACCGTGGACGGCTATAAAGGGGCAAATAATCGCTGATTTCATCACAGAGTTCACTTTCGTAAAAGGCCAGGGGGCAGAAGAGAGCCCACTGTGGAGCATCCATGCAGATGGATCCTCTAATAGGCAAGGAGGTGGAGCTGGTATGGTACTTTATAGCCCGGAAGGAGATAAAATCGAGTGCATGGTCTATCTTGTCTTCCCTTTAACCAATAACGAAGTAAAGTATGAAACTTTGATAGCGGGGCTGGACCTTACCAAGGCGGCAAGAGCTACAAACTTGGTCATATACTGCGATTCTTGGGCAGTAAAAAATCAAGTTAATGGCGACTATGAATGCAAGAATGAACGGATGAAGAAGTATCTCGAACAAGTTAAGGGTCGAGTTAGCAACCTCTAAGTAAAATTTGTTCAGATCCCAAGGGAGGAGAATGAGCACGCCAACCGACTTGCTAAAACTGCATCATCGGAGCACATTCTTGTCCCTGGTCAGGTATTATCCTTCATTCAGATCTTATCTTTAATAGACGATACTAGTGTGTAAGAGATAGGTTCCAAGAACTATTGGACGACACCAATAACCTCCTACTTGAAGGACGGCATGCTACTAGACGATAAGGAAGTTGCAAGGAAGTTGAAGGTTCAAGCAGCTCACTTCACTCTGATTACTGTAGTTGAGGTGCCTCGTCCCCGAAGAGGTGAACTATATCATGAGAGAAGTCCACGAAGGAATCTGCGAAAACCACTCTGGGTCACGGTCGTTGGTGCATAAATTAATCCGGGCGGGATACTACTGGCCAACCGTGTAGAGGGATGCCCATGCATATGTTAAAGCTTGTAACAAATATCAGAGATTTGGCAACCTCATAAGGCAACCAACAGAGGAGCTCACCCTAATAATGGCCCTATGACTGTTCGTTCAATGGGGGTTAGATATTATGGACCCATTCCCGACTTCGGTTATACAGTTGAAGTTCTTAGTAGTCGATATAGACTACTTCACCAAGTGGGTAGAAGCAAAAGCCTTGGCCACCATCACTGAGAAGAATGTGCGAGGCTTTGTATGGAAGAACATCATTTGCAGGTACGGTATACCTAGGGTGCTGGTCTCGAACAACAGGAAGCAGTTTGACAATGACGCATTCAAAGACTTTTGCTCACAACTAGGGATTAAGAAGCAGTACTCATCACCCACCAACCCACAGGCCAATGGACAAGTTAAGGTTACAAATTGATCCTTGCTCAAAATCATCAAGACTCGGCTCGAGGGGGCAAAAGGTATATGGCCGGACGAACTACCAAGTGTTTTGTGGGCATACAGGACAACAGCGAGGACGCATACAGGACAACGGCGAGGACGCCTACAGGGTAAACCCCATTTTGACTAGCATATGGAAGTGAGGCAGTCATCTCGACTGAAGTAGGACTTACAAGCTATAAGGTAGGGAACCATGAAGCAAGCAAGAATGATGAAGCTATGCACCTACAGCTTGATCTGGTGGACAAAGTTAGGGCAACGGCTAAGCAAAGGTTAGCATGGTACCAAAATCTCATGGCCAAGCATTACAATTCCAAAGTCAGACCCAAGAACTTCCAAGTTGGAAATCTTGTCTTGAGAAAGGTAACAGGCACCATAAAGGACGCCTCCCAGGGAAAGCTAGGGTCTAATTGGGAAGGGCCATACAAAATTGCATTGTGGCACAGGAAGGAAACATACCACTTGGAGACATTAGGCGAGCAAAATTTGCATCACCCATGGAACACAGAGCACTTGAAGAAGTACTACTAGTAGGTGACAACACGAACAATAATATAATGCTCTTCATTTCCAGTTTATTGCTTTCTAGTTAAGTTATTATTATTATTTTTAGTTTCTTTTAAGCCTAAAGGTCAAGTTTTTTAAGAACAATTTTTACACGTATGTTTATCACAATAAGAGGAGTTATTTAGAAATATCGTGTATAATATCTACATGTCTACATATTCATTAAAAGTTCTAAAGGGACGGATTCATCCCAAAGGGGTGATTTGGAAAATATAAGTCCACAAAGTAGATGGACTCATCCCCTACAGGGAGATCTAAAGTTGAGCCCAAAGTAGGCGGGCTCATTTCAAAAATGGACAGATTTAACCACATGTTGAATTAAAATCATAAGTCCATAAGAGGATGGGTTCATCCAAGAGGATGATCAGAAAATTATGAGGTCCATATAATAGCACGAACACAACTTTGCACTGCACATTACACACACACACACACACATATTCAACAAATATTTAACATTTTTTTTTTTGGGTTTTTGATTATAATATTTTTGGCCGAATCATTGTTTAGAACTAAAATCATCAAATATTATTAATAAATATACAAAAATTATAAGTAGAATACAGGACAGAATCCAATCATTAGTTCACTTAAAACGTTTTTTGGGCATATGTGTGTGAATTAAAGTTTGGAAGGCATGGCCCCCTACTACTATGGTGGCTCCACACAGAGGCTTGCTAGATCCGCCGGGACTAAATCGGTAGAATACCAATTAAGTCAAGATTTAAGCCAATCCAACTCCGGCAAGTCTAGTTGATTCTAACTATTCTAATCTCTCGCACGTTGTGTGCTATGTATATAAGGCCGTGTATGGCCAACCTGCAACTCGTCTAAATGTGGCTGCGCTGTACATGTGCAAATATGAACCAAAATGCAAAGCTATTGCTCTATTAATCAAATTCCAACTATATATGCAACCCAAATCCCATTCATTCACTCAAAAAATAAAGAACAGAGTTGCACCACACTATGAAAGCTTAGATAAGATGGCCTAACTACTCTGACCAATAGTTTAACACCATCAAAAATCACAATCAAACACAAACGTAAAGTAATACATATAGATAAGAGCTACGTCTATATATATATATATATATGATCTGAGAAATCGACAAATAAAGTGTTGTGAAAGGCCGTACGTGCTTATTTATGCAACCATTAGTCGTAAAGACAATCTAATCCACGTCATGGTGTCACAAAACAAAAATTTAGAAACAGAAATGAAGTGCAAAGAAAGCAAAATAAATCTGTGAAGCAAAAATTTGTTTTATTTGGTTATAGACTTATGGGTAGATGATTTTGTTAGGTTCTAAAGATTTAGGATTCTATGTATTTAGAACTCTAATGTATAATGTTGGCAAACCATGATCAAAACAATATGTTTAGTCTTGGTTAGGCTTGCTCAAAGCTAGGTCTTTCATGTAAAGTTGGAATCGAGTGGCTGCAGATGCATTGGTGCATTTCGCCCTGGCTCGATCGATCGAAGGAAAGACTCGATCGATCGAATCTCGGGCAGAATGTTTTTCTGCAGAATATTCCAGCTCAGCTCTAGCTCATTAAACGTTTTGGGTTTTCTGTTTTTACCCTAGGTATATAAAGAAAAACCCTAGCCACGTTTTTAGAGTTGCTCTAGTTGAGTTGTTGCTCATACTTTGCTGTTTTGTGTAAATCTCTTATGAGATCTAGAGGAGCTTTCCTTTACAAAAAGTTGAGGTTTTCAAGGTAGAGATTACTTCAACATCTTGATGATCAACTCGGTTGTTACCATTGAAGCTTAAAGATTATCAAGCGTGGGTGCTTGTAACTAATTGGAGAATCCAAGAAAGAAGGAGTCCGTGAATTCGGAGCTTGTACGTGGTCGTGTCAGTAAGTTCTACTGGTGGGTAGCATTAGGAAGTCAAGTGGGGAGCTTGTAAGTCCTTTTGTATGAATTTCGATTTTTTCGCGTAAGTGGATTCAGGTTTACCTTGAGGATAGCTAGGTTAAATCCTCCCCAGGTTTTTACCGTGTGGTTTCCTGGGTCATCATATCATTGTGTCTTTTATATTTCCACTGCTTTATACTTTTGATATGATTGTGTATTTGTGATAACCTAGAATTGCTAAAATTGACTAAGTTAATCACTTGGCTAATTAATTAGGTTAATCTAATTGTGTTTTAAGGGGTCTAAAACCGTTTAAGTGGTATCAGAGCAGGTAGCTCTTCTATCTGTAGATCCTTTGATCTAAGAGCTGATCCTTGACTTTGTTATCATGGATAATTTGAAGTGTCTTTCTGCTCATGTTTGTGATGTTTTGAACAAAAAGGACACTATTGTTTCTGTTGATTTTTTTGATTCTTTTGAAACCCTTCGTAAGGAATTATCTAAATCTTTGAAAATTTCTAAGAAATTCAAGGAAGAGTTAAAATTGGCTAATCTTGAAAAAGATGAATTGATTGTGAGATTGGATGAGTCTAATAAAAGAATGAATTTTTGAGAAATCAAATTTCCTTTCAAGATGAGAAGATGAAAAGCTTGGAACAAGAGTTAGTTGAATTTAAAACTAAAATTGAAAATTTGACTAGTACCAAGCCTGTTGTTAATAACAGAAGTGTTTCTATTTCTCTAAAGCCTAAAACTGAGAAATTTTATATCCCTCCTTTTAAGAGAAATAGTAAAGAAAAGGCTTATTTTGCTAGGTTAGACAAAGGTAAAAGTTCTGATGTAGACGCTGAAGTTTCTAAACCTATGTCTAAACCTACTGTTAGAGAGCATAATAAATCTGTTTTTGTGCCTACCTATCACCTTTGTGGTGTTGTTGTTCATATTAGACCAAATTGTTCTTTGTTGAGGCAAAGATCTAAATCTGAGATTAGACTTGTTGTTAGGAATACTGATGTTCCTAAATTTGTTCATGTTTGCCACTTTTGTGGTGTCTCTGGTCACATTCATCCTAATTGTCATAAATTGAAATTTAAGCATTATGTATGTCAATCTAGGATATGTGATGATATTTCTCCTGCCATAAGTCCATATAAATTGTTTCATATTCTTTTGAAAAATTTGAGCTTGTTGGCTTGTGAAAGGAATTTGTAGGATTTTAGTCTCTCTTAGAAGATTGGTGTAATCCCTCAAATACACTCTGCTTCTCATGGATTTTCACCTACAAAGCTGAAGACTCGTGCTAGATGGGTAAGAAAATATTCTCCAAGGTGAGTGTTGCTGACTTGTCCTTGTTTTAATTCTTTCAATTGTTTGTGGACATGTCTTGTTTTTGTTTTTAGTTGTTTTGTTTTTTAGGTTTTTTTTTTAATAAAAAAAAATCCAAAAACATTGAAAATTTTCAAAAAGACAAAAATATTTTATTTTGTGTCTAGTTTTATTTTTCTTGAGGATTACATGAGTTATGATATCTCTCTCTTGATTTAGAATATGCTTGACATTGTGGAGAAACTTGAATAGTTTGTACTAAGCTATTTTTGATTTTGTGTGAGTATGTACTAGTTTGTATATGTACTCAAGGGTTAATTAAGAAATTGATATTTCTTGTTTGTGTACCCTCTATAGCTTAGTTTTGCACTATCATGCATTGCTTTTGCATTGTTCATTTAGCATAAAATGTGCTTTTTGTTTTTTGTCATAAATTTTCTTTTAGAACCAAAAGGATTTTTGTGTTTTGTATTTCACATCTTGGACTTATAATCAAGGATTGGCCATATTATCTTTACATAGCAAGTTTATGTACCTTGTTTAGCTTTGATGCACTTATTTATTGTACTTTACTAGTTAAAGTTTTGTAGTGCATGTTGTGTGAGAAAGATGTTTATGGTGTTTATCACTTTGTCTTAATCTTGAAGTCACATATTATTTGACTGTCGGACTTGATCCTTTTTAGAAAGGCATAAATAACCATCTCACCACTGTTCACTAGCCAATCATGAACATCTTAGTGCATATCTTAAGATTTTGTGCTCGAAAAAGTGTAGCACATGCATAAAAAGAACATAAGGGGAAGCCTCAATATAAATGCTTAATGCTTAAAATTGGTGTGTACTATTAGGCCTGATGCTAAATCAATTAAACTAAAATTGGTGTGTATATTATGAGGCAAAATTCAAGAAACTTACATGATTGCAAACTTATGTTCTAGGAGATGTGAGAGTTATATGATGTAACTCTTTAGGTGATATTCTCTTTTGAATTCTATGTGATAGATTTTTTAGACCTTGTGATTGATTGCTATTCACATATCACCTCACATGTATCTCAAGTTTTTGTTAGTTGTACACACTACACAAGTTACTCTTTGCTAAACTTGGTACATTATATTGTGTGTGATTTTGTTGTGACCATCTAAGATTAAAAGTTCCTTGATTTTAATGCAAAATGTGTTTAATGTTTGCGCTTTGAGGAAAAATTGATTGAAAATCTTGATTTTGGAAGAGCTGGGTTGAATTCAAGTATTTTTGAAAAACTTTTCGTCTCATACTCATGCATTTTTTTTTTTATAAAACAATGTGCTTTGAGGAGTTTCTGTATTAAAATGCTCTGTTTTCAAAAATCTGATTTTTCTATACTTTCAATCGATCGAACCTGTTTTTCGATCAGTCGAAACTGCGATTAAAATTTTTGGTTTGGGTCTGCTTGACTTGATTGATGTTCGATCAATTCTCGATTGATCGAAATTGAAAAATTTTTAGTTTCTATGTTTCTGACCAAAAATTTTTTCATGTATCATTTGTGTTTAGGATTCACATGCATTGCATTGTTTTTGTATCCATCTTGTAGTTTTGCAGTCATATCTCTCATTGTTTTCACACATAGCATGCATACACTTTGCTACATTGGGTACTCAACTTGATTTAAAAATTGATTGATTAATTTTTGAGTTATGTCCATTCTAGTATATGCTATTTCTTATGTGTGAACTGCAGAAAATATTTTTCTTAAGAGATATGATGGATAATCAATATGCAAATATTTTCTCTACTCATACAACTGTTTATGGGTCACATAGTGTCAAGTTTTCATTTATTAAAAGAGAGAATATTTTTTTCATGTGTATCCTCACCTTAGTTTTAGTCTTTGGTTTGTGTGTCTTCCCCCCCTCCCCCCCTTTCCTTTATTTTTCCCCATACTGTTTTTCCCAAAACTTGTTTTGTTTTTCCTATTTTTATAGAGGGAGAAGCTTGTTTTTAACCTTTGTTGTTCATTAGGGGAGGTGTCTCTATTTTCTATAGAGTTGATTTGTTCTGTGTTTCCTTCCCTTGATTGTCTATTTTCTCTTGACCTTTGTTACTCTTTGTTTGAGTTATATTTGTCAATTCATGACAAAAAGGGGGAGATTTAGATAAAATGATGGGAATATGTGAGGAAAATACAAGAATGTTCTGTTTTGGGGGAGCTAACATTGTTTTTGAAGTATCTAACTTAGGGGGAGAGTTAGTTTACATATCTGTTGATTTACTGTTTTTCTGTCACACATGCGTTTATGCGTTTTGTTTAGTGTTTCAGGAAATATTCAATTGAGTTGTTGTCTACACTTGCAACTAATGGATAGTAGTTAGGTTGGATTTGTTGTTATGAGCATTATTCTTGTAAAGGGCTGTTTAATTGTAAACTTTGAGCTTAGTGTTTGTGTTTTGTCACAGATTGCCAAAGGGGGAGTTTATTAGGTTCTAAAGATTTAGGATTCTATGTATTTAGAACTCCAATGTATAATGTTGGCAAACCATGATCAAAACAATATGTTTAGTCTTGTTTAGGCTTGCTCAAAGTTGGGACTTTCATATAAAGTTGGAATTGAGTGGCTGCAGATGCATTGGTGCATTTCGGCCTGGCTCGATCAATCGAATCTCGGGCAGAATGTTTTTCTGCAGTATATTCCAGCTCAGCCCTAGCTTATTAAACGTTTTGGGTTTTCTGTTTTTACCCTAGGTATATAAAGAAAAACCCTAGCCACGTTTTTAGAGTTGTTCCAGTTGAGTTGTTGCTCATACTTTGCTGTTTTGTGTAAATCTCTTGTGAGATCTAGAGGAGCTTTCCTTTACACAAAGTTTAGGGTTTTCAAGGTAGAGATTACTTCAACATCTTGATGATCAACTCGGTTGCTACCATTGAAGTTTAAAGATTATCAATCATGGGTGCTTGTAGCTGATTGGAGAATCCAAGAAAGAAGGAGTCCGTGGATTCGGAGCTTGCACGTGGTCGTGTCAGTAAGTTCTACTGGTGGGTAGCATTAGGAAGTCAAGCGAGGAGCTTGTATGTCCTTTTGTATGAACTTCGAATTTTTTGCATAAGTGGATTCAGGTTTACCTTGAGGATAGCTAGGTCAAATCCTCCCCAGGTTTTTACCTTGTGGTTTCCTGGGTTATCATATCATTGTGTCTTTTATATTTCCGCTGCTTTATACTTTTGATATGATTGTGTGTTTGTGATAACCTAGAATTGCTGAAATTGACTAAGTTAATCACTTGGCTAATTAACTAGGTTAATCTAATTGTGTTTTAGGGGGTCTAAAACCGTTCAGATTTTCCATAAAAAAAAAAAAATTCAATAAATATGTATTCTAAATTAATTTTCTCGGTAAATATCTATCATTTATTAAGCATGTTACTGTTCCAATGATAAATTTATAGTTTGATATGTTATAAGCTCTATTATGATCTCCTTTATATATAATCTCCTTTATAAAAAGACTTCCAATAGTTAACTTGATCCTATTCTAGTGTATATTATAGATAGATATACTTATTGAGCTCACCCCATTCTAATATTTTTCAGATTGAGCGTTGAAGCTCTGAAAGAAGATTTGACGTAACCAGAAATTTGTGGATTCGCAAAGACTTGTTCACTAGCTATTAAATAATGCTTGGAACTTGGAAGTTTATTTGTACATTGGAGATTGTTTTCATTAGAGGTTTTTTTTTTTTTTTTTTTTTTTTTTTTTTTTTTTTTTTTTTTTTTTTTTTTTTTTTCTTGTAATATTATTTACCAGTTGGAGTTTTTGAGAGTGGAACTTGTATATTTGAGATATGTTTGATTATGGAGGTACTCTTATCTTAATTATTATTATTTATAATTAGGTTTAGCTTGATAGTTTTTAATCATGTTCTTGAGTTCACAAAGATCATGTAGATTTGTGTAGTGACACTTGGTGGTGGCATATGGCATCGAGTGTGTGGTGCTGATATATGATGGCACAAGCATATACATTGTCCCTTGTTAACGTGTGATGATGCTTATGGGCCTGTAAGTGAGCACTTGTGCATACATACGTACATAACACGGACGCATGGGCTGAGTAGTAGAATCTTCCTCTGCCTCAGCATTGGGCGATTATTTTAGCTGTTATAGGTTGCTAGCCCCAAACTTATGAATATATTTTAGCGTTTGCTCAATCTAACTACCAAGCGGACAACCTAGATTTGACATGTTAAAAGTTGCTCAATCTAATAATATTCTTAAGATAAATAAATAAATTTTATTGTAAGGAATTGACAATAGGTTTGTAAGGTTGAAATTTATCAACCATCTTGTTGGCTTTATTTCGTGCCAATTTGCTTGTAATTTAGTATTTAGTAACCCTGTATTTAGGTGGGATTATTGTAAGGGTAGTGTGTGAGAAGAGGTGAAGAAAAGCTCAAGTATGTGCAAGAAAGCAAGGGTTCACGGCTAGGACTCGCGGCTGACTTGCGACTGGCAAGCCGCCAAATGCAGGCACGTGAGAAGCACACAGGGAAGCTGAAGGGTCGTGCCAACTATCGCACTGTACGACAAAAGTCCCAGGCTGGCCAGGCCGTTACATCGCGACTTGAACTCGTGACTTGGACAAGCCGCGAGGTCAAGCTGCCAATCAGCCCTGTTTGGCAAAAATTGACTCTTCGTATTCCAAACACACACCACTATATATAGACCCCTATACCCACTAATTTGAGAGAGCTTCTAGAGAGAACTTTATGAGATAAAGTCCTAGAGAAAAACAAGATTGCCTCATCCCCAATCTTTGCCTTAGAGACTCTACAAATTCATCTACTCTCTTCCTCTCCATTGTCATACCCTTGAGAGGTCATTGACCAAATCCTTATCTCACCACCCTTACGTCTATGAGAAGGTTCATTTGGTGCTAAGGGAAGCAGTTTGGAAGAAACCAATATACATTGGTTGATGCTATGGTCTAGTAGCGGAATCCGGAAAACTAAAGAAGAAATAGGTTCGGCGTAACCTCATTAGAGCAAGAAGCTTGGAGGGCTTAGGTTCTTGGGTAGATTAGGCTTAGAGGGTCTTCTGCTGTTCATATATCCCAACTACATTCTTTAGTGGATTATTTGACCGCTGGAGGGCGGCGGAGAGGTTTTACGCCAAGTACTTCGGTTTCCTCTTCGATAACACATCGTGTGTTGTCCGTGTGTTTGCATCTTCCTTCCCTTTATCTTTGCCTTATATTTACTACTGTGGATGTGTTTATATTTGGCATAGATTAGTTATCAATTCTGTGATTGGCTTATGTTCATGTTCCACACATTAATTGTTTGATTATAAGCTTGAATTGGTAATTTTATAATTTGGGGTCTAAATGTTCAAGGGTGTTTTATACACATTTTGAACTTTCAATTAGTATCAGAGCGGGTACATTTGTTGTGGTTTAAATACCTGAGTGTGATCCTTAACCCTTGTTGAGATGGATAGGTCTCAATCCTTAAATGTTCCACCATTTTTTTATGGTAACAATTATGCCTTCTGGAAAGTTAGAATGAGGGCATTTCTATGCTCTATTGATGACATCGTGTGGGATGCGGTTGAAAAAGGTTGGACCAGGCTGGAGGCTGAAAAATCCACCTGGGATAAGGCAGCTCTTGCAGCAGCCATTGCTAATAGTAAAACTTTAAATAATATATTCTATGGTGTGTCTCTAAATGAATTCCACAAGATATCTCACATGACAGTGGTCAAGGAAGCTTGGAAAATTTTGGAGACAACTTATGAGGGGACTAAGAAGGTGAAGGACACAAAACTCCAAATGCTTACCATCAAATTTGAAGAGTTTAAGATGGGAGATAATGAGCCCTTTGATTCATTTTATGGGAAACTCAATAAAATTGTGATTGCAAAGTTCAATCTTGGTGAGAAGATTGAAGATACTAAGGTGGTGAGAAAAATTTTGAGATCCTTATTGGAGGGCTTTCGAGCAGAAGTCACAGCTATAGAGGAAAGCAAGGATCTGGATGAAATTAAGATCCAAGAGCTCATTGGGTCACTTCAAACGTATGAGCTTGGGCTGCCTTCCCACGGGACGAGTAAAGCGTTTGCTCTTAAAACCATCACCGAAAAAATGGATGATCCTTCCGAAAAAGATGGAGTGGAGAAGGAAGTATCATATCTTGTGAAAAACTTTCGAAAATTTCTGAAGATGAAGAATAGTGGGAAACCATTCAACAGAGGGAAGTTTCCATCCTCAAGAGGTGATAGGAAAGACTTTAAGAAAAGTGAAGGGAAGGATTTTCAATTCCCTACGGACATTGTATGATTCGAGTGTAATGGACATCGACACTTCAAAAAGGAATGTCCTAATTATTTAAAGGCAAAAGGAAAGGTCTGTACCACTACCTTAAGTGATACTGATTCATTAAATTCTAACTCTGAAGATAGCTGTGACAGAGAAGGAAATTACTCTGCATTCATGACCATTGCACATGTAGAACCCTCGGATGATTTGGGTTCATTTGTAAAGGAGCTTGGAAAACATTCTGATTTGGAGTCTATTGGAATAGGTGAGGAGTCTGAAGATGAGGAAGTTGAAAAAGCAGTGGGATTGCAAGAGACTTACAGCTCACTCCTTGAGAAGATCGGTGAATATGCTAAGATAGCTAATGCAGCCATTAAGAAGATGAAGAGAGCTAAGGAAGATTACAAAAGTCTTCTGGCATGATACAAGGAGGCGAAGTGTGAAATTGAGACACTAAATGGTGAGTTGTCGGAAGCTTATACCAAAGTAAGATATCTTAAGCAAGAGGTGGTGCAAGCTTATGCCAAGATAGAGAGAGTCTTCACCCAGAAGTTAGAAGATGTTATTTCACCTCAAAAACCTTTCTCAGATAAGTTTGGGTTGGGTTACACTGGAGGGAGTAGCACATCAGCCATGGCTGTCAAAGAAGTGAAGCTTGTAAAGGCTAAAGAGATGATTGTGAATAAGTCTATTCTTGAGAAAATTAAAGCTGAGAAGACGAACAATGTGGCTGATTAGCAGGTGTTCAATAAGTCCCACAGTCACTCAAACTCCAGATATGGAGGTAGAGGAAGATCACTTCCAAGATCTCAGCAGGGTCTTAGAATGAATTATCTCTGTCACTATTGTGGAGTACAAGGACATACAAGATCCAATTGTCACAAGCTGAGAGCAGTGAACAATGCAAGTGCTCCTCGATCACAAGGAAGAAGAAACGACAATAGGTCTTGGGGTGGTGAGCAACCAAGAATTCAAAACCGTGATCCAGGAATGATGGATGTGATGAAGTTGATCGGTGCCTTCACAAATTGCCTGAAAAGCTTCACACGAAGGTTTGACAATCCTGATTCACGTACCCAATCCGTTAAGGATATCACCCTAAACGCACGTGACATGTGGGTGATGAAGGGTACTTATGCATAAGCATTACAACATGTCCATGCATCAATACTTCCCATGTTTGCAAATTTGCTTAGTTGTGTGCTTCTTGCTAGTATTTAGGTTGTTATTTTGTATGTGTGTTTGTCTTTGGTTCAAATGTATTTACATTTTTTTTATGTTTCTGATCAATCTTTTACTGCTTTTGTGTCAAAAATCCAAAAACACATAAAAAGTAAAATGTCCAAAAAGTTTGATCAACTTTGTTGAGTTTTGTCTCAAAGCATGTTTTTCCTTGTACCTTTGTACTAATAGCATTGTGCATTTAACAAGCTTAGCTTATCTCTCATGCACCCATATCATTGTGAAAGAAATTNAAAAAAAAAAAAAAAGGAAAAGGAAGAGAGAGAGTGATGGGCTTTGGGTTCTCTATAACTTTTATCTCAGTTTCTTGAATGTGTCATACAATCTGGAGGCTTTATGAGGAGGCCTGGTTTTGGGTTTAATTCCTTTTGTTCTTCTTTCACATTTTTTTATAAGTACCACTTTTTGATCTCTTATTTATTTATTTATTTTATGTTCTCTATGTTTTTAACCATGAAAATAGAGAGGCGGATTAGAGCATTTCCAAGAGGCATTCTAAAGCCTTTTTTGGAAAAGCAAACACACCAAAAACACCCTTCAACGGCCTCTCTAACTCTAATTTATTTATTTATTTATTTATTTATTTTAGAGTTGCTATAGCTCTCTTGAAGAAGAAAGTACTTTAGCAACTCCAAACATTTTTTTTTCCTTAAAATAATCCCACAATTGATTAAAAAAATGAATTTTTTCTCTTTCCTTCCTATCTCGTTCTCTCTCTCTCTCTCTCTCTCTCTCTCACATTAGAAAAAGCTCTCTTTCTTCTCATCAGAAAACAAAGTTAGACGAATGCCAACTTTCTTTGTCGGCTATGTATGTGTGAAGTGAGCAAAGAGGAAAGAAAATAAAAACAGAAATGTAGACACAGAGGAGGAGTTAGAAGAGTGGCTGGCTGTGTATGTGTGAAGTGAGATGAAGAGGAAAAAAATAAAATCAGAAATGTAGACACAAAGGAGAAGTCAAAAGATGAGTGGAGGAGAAACAAAAATGTAGATACATAGGATAAGAGCGGGGTACATGTGTGGAGGAGAAAAAAGAAAAAAGAAGATAAAGATGATTCTAGAAAGTAAATGTATGGATTAAAAAAAAAATCTATGTCAACAATATTTTTACAACATTTTCACGAAAAACTCTAAATGGTTGGATGTTATTGGTAGTTACTAGTAGTGGAAAAAAAAAATTTAAGTGATGGGTTCAAATTAAAACCAGTAATAGCTTACCATTTAAACTTTGTTGTGAAAATATTGTGAATGTAACACTTCTTAAAAAATAAAATAAAGAATAAGGAATTTTTTTTTTTAAAATGAATAAAAATATATTAAAGAAATAATGAAGAAATAATATTTAGATGAGATAAAGAAATATCAGAAAGTCTATTGAAAAATGTATTTGAAAAAGTAGGTAGGTAAAAGGTAATTGTAACTATTCACTCTCCAAACAATACAAAATTTTGGAGAAGCTATTGGAGATACTCTTACGAAAGTCTAACGGACCTTTCTCAGGTGAGCAAAGTGTCAACTTTTAAATCATGGGTAGGCAAGGTGAAAATGGGGCTAAGTGTCAACTTTTAAATCAAGGGTAGGCAAGATGAAACCGGGTCTAATTTTAGGTGAGTTTACTGTAATTTCTCTAAAAGTTTTGTAAGGATGACACAAAACTACTAAAAGTTTCCTAAAAGTCTAACTGAGTTTATCTCAAGTGGGTAAAATGTTAACTTTTAAGTCATGGATAAGCATGGTGAAAATGGGGCAAAGTGTCAACTTTTGAATCAAGGGCAGGCAAGATGAAAATGGACCTAATCTTAGGTGAGTTTGCTGTAATTTCCTTAAAAGTTTTGTAAGGATGACACAAAATTACTAAAAGTTCTCTAAAACTCTAGCGGAACTTATCTCAAGTGGGCAAAGTGTTAACTTTTAAGTCATGGATAGGCATGGTGAAAATGAGGCAAAGTATCAACTTTTGAATTAAGGGAAGGCAAGATGAAAAAAAATCCTAATCTTAGGTGAGTTTACTGTAATTTCCTTAAAAGTTTTGTAAAGATGACACAAAACTACTAAAGTAGAATGATCAAAAGAAAATTAAACAATATAAAAATAGTATAAGGTTTCTATTCTAAAGCTATAGTGGTGTGTTTGGATGACATGATTTGGATATTTGGATTGGATTTGAGTGATTAAAATCCAAATAAGTTGTTTAAAAAGTTTTAAAAAGGTCAAGGATTTTAAACCTTCAAAATGCTTGGATTTGAAATAACTCCTAAAATCAATGTATTTAAATTCCCTTGATTTCAAATCTATTAATTTAAAATTCAAATTCAAATCCAAATCCAAGTTCCCAAATGCAACATAATCTTATAACTTATAAACAAAGTAACACCCAACCCAACAAAATATCGTACCTCTTTTCCATGATGGTTGAGTCACCAGATAATGTTCCCATGAGCACTACAATATAGACATTAGTAGACTAGAAAACAAACACGATAAAGAGGATTTTGCCAATTAACTTAGCAATGAAAACAACCCCAATGGCTGCTCGATGTGGCTTAGAGTTAGCAGTGGAAACTGGGTTCAAGAACATAGTGTTGGAAAGCGACTCTCAGATCCTTATCACAGCACTTCAGGGAGACTCTTATTCCTTGGCAAGTTTTGGTCATTTAGTTAAGGATATTCAGTTCTTAGCCTCTTATTTATCATTGTTTAATTTTACTCATGTAAGGAGGCATTGTAATGCTCTTGCTTACTCTACTTTCATTTACTTCACTATATTGGGCTTCCATGCTCAATTTTATCTGTTTAATAAAATTTCTCTCTAATTCACCATATACTTGTATTTAGTCTAAAATACAATAGAAACTCACATACTTGACATCCAATGACTCTCTAAAATCCGGCCATACCCACTCCTAACAACCACTCAAACTCCAGTATAACACTATCAAACTACTTCCCTCAGTCATGGAATATAAGCTGAACGGTTTTAGACCCCTTAAAACAGCCAGATTGGTTAGCCTAGATTAATTAGCCAAGTTGTTACTTAATCAAATTATGCAATTCTAGGTTAAAGCAATCAAATAATCATATCAAAATAATAAAGCAGCGGAATAATAAAAGACACAATGATATGATCACCCAGGAAACCACACAGTAAAAACCTGGGGAGGATTTGACCCACCGATCCTCAAGGCAAACCTGAATCCACTATGAAAGAATC
>NW_027069647.1:195746-243468 GCF_002906115.3 Quercus suber | reverse complement strand
TTTTTTTTTTTTTTTGGGTTCTAATCTTTTTTGTGCTTCTTTCTTATGTAGTCAAATTAATGTCTCTTTTAATGGTATAATTTTAAGCACTTCAAAAATCAAATGATTATATTTTTTGTTTGTGTTACAAATCAATTCTAAATCTAATCGTAATTGCTAATTTTATGTAATGCCAACCACGTGCCTTGTACATGTAGCCAAACTAGTACTACAAAATAAAAGAGTCAAAAGATTTTGAATTATGAATAGTCAAATTCTTATCAAGATTGTATAAATATCTGTAAATGAGAAAATTACTTTGTGAATTCAAGAACTTTCTTGGCTCAATCGATTTGACTCGCTTTGTGACTCAACTAAACCATTGGAGTTAGTGTGTGTTTGGGTTCCAATGATCAGATGGCTTTTTCCTTAAATTTTTTACTATGTATAGGTCTCACATTGGTCCTGCAACAAAGAAGCTTATTTGTACCTTATCCTTTACATGACCAAATACTGTTTTGTGTGTGTGTGTGTGAAAAAGCTAGGGTCAATTACTATTTTTAGTCAAAAAGCTATTGTTTGCGGGTGAAAGTTCACTTGGTGTATAAAACACTAGTGAATGTTTAGACCCCAAATTTCAAAAGTACCAACACAAGCTTATACTCAAATAATAAATGTGCGGAATGATAAGTACAAGATATACCCAAATAAACAAACTACTCTAAATCATAATTAATCATAACCACATTAGCAATTAAAAGGAAAAGAGTAAGGAAGAGAGATGCAAACACAAAGATAACACCGGCATGCACGTGTTAGCGAAGAGGAAACCGAAGAACTCAGTGAAAAACTTCTCTGCCACCCTCCAAGCGGTAAAATGATCCACTAGAAAATTAGTTGGGATACATGAATAGCAATAGACCCTCCAAGCCTAATCCACCCAATGCACCTAAGCCCTCCAAGCTTTTTGCTCCAACAAGATTAAGCTTAACCATGTCTTCTCTAGTTTTCCGGATCCCGCAATAAGCCCATTGCATCAACCAAATGATTTGGTCCTCTCTAAACTGCTTCTCAAGCACCAAATAACCTTCTCACTGATATGGGTATGGTGAGATAAGGATTTCGCAAAAGATCCTCTTAAGGGTATGTCAATGGAGAGGGTGAGAGTAGAGGAATTTGGAGAATCAAAGGTATAAGATTGTTGATGAATTAATCTTATTGTTCTCTAGGGTTTATTTCTCAAAATTCTCTTTGGAAGCTTTTAACATTTCATGGGTATAAGGGTATTTATAGCAGGGTATGTGAGGGAATGTGAAAAGACATTTTTCTACAAAACAAGGGGCTTTGGCGACTCACTCGCGATTGGGACAAGTCGCAAGTTTCAGTCACCAAATAACAGAATGGTCAGACTGTACTTTTTGTCCTGTAGTGCTCCATCTGTCGTGACCCTTCAACTTTCTGCATGCTTCACACATGTGGCACTTCTGGCGAGTCATCAGTCGTGAGTCACTCACAAGTTCTAGTTGCAAGAATGCTCTTGATTGCACACACACTTGAATTCTTCACACTCTTTCACACATAACCCTTACATGATTCCCACCTAAATACAAGGTATCTAATTGTTGAATTACAAGCAAATTTGACACGGAATAAAGCCAACACATAGTAGAATAAATTCAACCTTACAGTGGGTCTCTCTTTATGCTTTTCCTCACATTTTTTCTTACTACAAATCCCGCTTTACTATCTTCTTCTTTTTTTGCTAAGTACTTTTAGCCAAAAAATAAAAATAAATAGCCGGCTTATTTTATCTAGTTTTTAGCTTTTATCTATAGTACTTTCGACCAAAAAATTAGGTAAGTTGTTTCCAAATATAAAATGTTTACTCATATCGCTTGAGGGGTCAAATGAAAAAAAAAAAAAAAAAAAAAAGCTTCCAGCTCTATTTCACATATCAACCCATTGTTTGTTTTGTTTGTTGTTATTTACATTTCCAATTGATTTCTAAAGTTTTCAAAAGCATGAAGCAGAGTTGTAATCCTCGAATTGGTTCCACATCTTCATCCTAGGCATTCTGAATAGTCAAATTCTTATCAAGATTGTACAAATATCCGTAAATGAAAAAATTACTCTCTGAATTCAAGAACTTTCCTGACTCAACCAATTTAACTCGCTTTGTGACTCAACTAAACCATTGGAGTTAGTGTGTGTTAGGGTTCCGATGATCAAATGGCTTTTTCCTTAAATATTACTGTTTATAGGTCTCACATTGGTCCGCAACAAAGAATCTTATTTGTACCTTAGCCTTCAAAGTGACTTTTATTTGGTTATTGTTATATTTGGTGCCCATTTGTTTTGTCTCTTCCTCCTCCCGTATTCCCATATTACCATTTGGCATTTGCCACTAAATGTTCAAAAGAGAAAAGACCCACATTGTAAGGTTAGGGCCCGTTTGGTATAATAGTTTAACAATATATTTTTAATTTTTGAATAATATTACACGTATTTTTACACACTTTTTCACCTACACATATTTTAAAAAATACAAATAATATTATTAAAATAACGTTACCAAATAGTCCTAGAATTTTCAAAAAGCAAAAGAACAATAATTGTAAAGCCAACAATCTTTTGTACTTTTTTTTTTTTTTTGGATAGAAAAGAAAAGGAATCTTCTGTATTGACTTGCTAAGACTAATTTTGATATTGACTTGCAAAAACTATTTGGTAGCAACTTTCCTAAAATTTGTTTCTCTATTTTAGAATAAAAGCTTTTTTTTTTTTTCTCCTTTAACTAACTTTTTTTTTTTTTTTACCAGCACCAAATTCACTTTTCAAAACACCCACCTTATTTTATTACAGTTATCAAGATTGCATACGAAAAAGCAAAATGTTTAGAGAATGAACAATGCTCTCTAAAGATAAGGACCAATTATAGCCAAGGGTGGCTCCATGTTGAAAGTAGGGTGGTCACAAGACCATCTTGACCTCTGGAAAATAAATAAGTTATATATAAATTTAAAAAAATTTATGATTTGTCTACCTCTAAAAAAAATTGTGACCACCCTAAATATTTTTAGGTTCAATAATATTAAACTTTAGTCCCATTATCAATATATTAGGACAAATTTTATTGAACTAAAATTTGAAAGAGAAGTAGCTTACAGTATTAATAATGAGACTATTGTGCAATGATTTCAAAATATAAAAGGGAATATATAAAATTCTTTTTTTATTAAATTTTGTTGTATATTTTAAGTTTCTTAATGACCACCCTGAAAAAAGTTCTTGAAGCTACAATTGTAACTAAAACTCATCTTAGGAGGGAAATGGGTAAGCTGATGCAGTAGGTTTTTAAGTTTTTATTTTTGGTTACCTATATTCACCCATTACTCTATTTTAGGTAATCATGCTCTAACCCATATAATCAATAATCAATAGATAAGGTCATGCATAATTAAACATGACCTTGACCTTAATTATAATATACCAATATTGGTATATATTGGTATATTATAATTAAGGTCAAGGTCATGTTTAGTTCATGGTTTTCAAACTTAAACTGTTTAAAGAACCGTAAAAGATAGAGGTTCAAGATTTTTGAGATCGAACCAAGGTTGAACTGTAATGATGTCATAATTAATTTAATAATTATTTAAAATATAAATATAAATATATATACATAGTAAATTAGTAAAAATATAAAAATTGACTAAAATAGTCCAAATAAATATAAAGATCTATCTTCCAAATATATTTTTCATATCATAACTTTCATAAGACAAATAAGAAATAATAATTCCTAATCAAATATAATTGCTTTTGATTTTTTTTATTGAGAGAAATGAAATATTTCGATATAAATCAATATTGATGTACCATTTCAAAATTATATATATATATATATGTAAATTTTGTTAGAACTCAATTTTTTATTTTTTATTTTTTTTATACAAGCTTATGTCTAAATTATCTTAAGCCATACCTAAGCTCATTTGATAATTTCATAATCTATTTTTATGAGACCCAATAAAAAAGGTTAATAGAGACAATAAATAGTCAAAGTATTTTTCGCATGAAAAAAAAAAATATATATATATATATATATTTATATTGAAGCTTCAAGCCCTCAACAGTGGCGGACATTGGTTTGTCCACCCACTCAACTTTTTTATGGGCCCCTATAAAACTTCAAGAGAGATCCTGACAATTCCACATTTCCCATGATTTTTTAAAAATAAATAAGGGATATGTTAACAAGCACCGGTGCTTGCTAAGGTGAAAAAGGACCAAAAAAAAAAAAAAAACTGTCAGAAAAAAGCCAAAAAGAACACCATATAGTACTTAAAAAGTTGAAAATTTGACATAAAGGTGAATAAAGACAAAAACTTTTGTCAGAAAAAATACAAAAATATTGCTGTTAATGGGCACCTTACGGTGCTCGTTAACACAACCCAATAAATAAATAGCAAAAACTAGAAGAGTGGGAGGCAGCTGGGAGCATTGGTGACCGCTCATTTGAATCTAAAAGTACAAAATCAAAACTCAAGAAAATGTTAACTATTTGACAGTAGACATGGAATGAGTAAACCAGAGAGAGAAGAAAAATACAAAGAAAGTAAGAAACAACAGAAAGCAGAAAGAGAAAGAGAGAAAAGAATAAGAAGATTAAGAAGAAACAGCAGAAATAACGATAGAGAGGGAGACAAAGACTAAGAAGTGGTTGAAGTTTCAACAATGGCCATAAGGTGCTATAAGGACCAGATTTGAGTTTCTAGCCCAAAAGGTGGATGGACCTAGGCCCAAAAAGCCCAAAACAATGAATTTGTAGAGAGTGGGTTGGAAAACTGGGCTTTAGTTAGTCGAATAACAAATAAAGTTGGCCCTGATGACAAAAGATTGAAGCTAGACAAGTTTAAACTGAATAAAAATGTCCTTGGCAGAGTCCAAGAAGACTGGTTCTTATATATTACTCTTAAGTTTAATTATAAGTTTGGTTCCTGATTGTTACAGTGTTTCTCTCTTGATTTCTTGATCCCTCTTTCTCCAGGGGTCTCTTACATTACATATCTCTCTCTTATTGATCTTGGCCCTCCATTTGTTGATCATCCAAGCCACTACTTGAGTGATTATCCCATCGAACACCCTCTCTAGCCCTCTGTGAGTTGGGATAGCCAAGGCAGCACTGTTCAGGAGTCTTCTCTACATAAATGCGGCCAGAAAGTTAGCTACAGAGCATTCAATGCGGTGACAGTAGCTTTTCCTTAGATATTTCTAAGCTTCCATCGCTCTTGTACATTTATAATACACGTCCCTATTAGTAGAATATCTTGGAAGGTCACTTTGAATGATAGGATGTATATTTGATTTGTGCTTTGCCCATCCGAGGAGATAAGCCTCCTCGGACCACCTTTCCCAGTCTTTTCGTTTGCACCTTACTCATGGGATTCTGAACGTAACATCCTCAATATTGTTCATCCGTCCTCGGACCAATCAATGTCCTCAGCTAAGGCCTAAAGCTCAATACACAATTTTGGGCCCTTATCCCTACAAGTGCTATAACTCTAAGACAAGTTCAGTTTTTTTTTTTTAGCTCTGATCTGAACCATTAGAACCGTCCACGATTCTCAAACCCAGGCATTTCGATCTCGGTTCGCACAATTCACTGATTTTTTTTTTAATTATATTTTACTTAAGCTGGTTTTTGAGATTAAAAAACTTCTTTAGTGAACGGTTCACGGTTATCCGGTTGGACCGTATGATCTAGTCTGAATTTCAAAACCATGGTTTAATTATGCATGACCTTATCTATTGATTATTGATTATATGGGTTAGAACATGATTACCTAAAATAGGGCAATATACCAATGTATATATATGTGTGTGTGTGTGTGTGCGCGCATGTATGTATGTATAAGTCATGGGACAAGACGTTGCATGCTTAAATTGGAAGTACACTTGTATACACGTATGATATGAATCTTACATATAGTAGTAGGTGAAAGTGAAAGTAAAAGTAAAAGTGAAAATGGTCTTGGAACGACATGTTCAAAATCTCACATATATTTGTAGGTGAAAGTGAAAGTGAAAGTAAAAGTGAAAATGGTCTTGGAATGACATGTTCAATGCAGACAATGAGAAAAAGTTAGTATTGAGGAATTAATAGTACTAATCTAGTTCCTTTGATTCTGTAACATTAGGGGTGGCAAAATCTAACACGGCCTACGAACCTGATATGACTAACTCGTTTATAAACAGGTTATGAGTTGAGGCTAAACGGGTTCGGGTTATATTCGGATTAACACGGCTAACTCGTTTAATAAATGAGTCATGTTTGTATTCAACATGCGAGCCCATCTGACTTGTTTATCCTGTTTAGCTTATAAAATTATTAGTTATTTTGATATTATTGCTTAATTAATAGTCGTTTTTATATGTTTATTACTATATTTATAGTTGTAATTGTATTTTAATTTTAGATATATGAGAATTGATAAAAATTATATAAGTTTGGTATGAACTATTAATCAAATAGATTATTAAATGGGTCACTTGTATTGACCTTTACATAACTTGTTAATTAAACGAGTTAAACATGTCGGGTCGGGTTGACCGGTTTAATAAACAGGTCGTGTTCGGGTTGAGGATTCCTAACACGTTTACTAAATAGGTTGGGTTCGAGTCATCCCATATAGCTGAATACTCATGGCTCAACACAACACAAATTGCCAACCTGCGAACACGAATTGCCACCCCTACATAACATACACTTTTTGTAAATGCCGCATAATGATTTTGTTTTCAAATTAAAAATGTCAAGACTCTTGTAACTTAACTGGCATTTATTGGTTTTTCTAATAGAAACATCCAGTACTAAAATTGACTCTCTTCCAATTATCGAAATATTTTATAAAAAAAAAGAAATGATACAAACACCAATGCTACCCTTTGTAGCCAATTAAATTTGGTAAAAATGGCACTATAATAAGACTCTGGATTCAACCCCACATTGACTTTTTCCCCTCACCCTCCCACGCTATCCACTTATTTAAAAAACAAAAAACAAAACAAAACATAATTAGATAATAATAATAAAATCCACCAATCTATCTAACCCTTTCTTCCAATTTAATTTCCCTTTTATTGAAATCTCAAATTTTCATAAATTGTTACATGATTTGTATAAAAAAAAAAAAAAAAAAATTGCAGATTATGGTGGGCTCAATATGAGTTGGCAGGTTAATTTATGGATGTTATAAAATTTTATTATGTTCCTAACTTTATTGATCGTTAAAACAGAAATATAAAATGTTCACAGTAAAAAACCTTTATTCTCATCTCTCATCATTTCTGTTTACAAATTACAATAGCAAAATACTTCTTGATTTCTTGCTAAAAATTACCATGGTTTTGAAATCCGAACTGGACCATTCGGTCCAACCCAGTTAACCATGAACCATTCACTAAAACGGTTCTTTTACCTCCTAGAACCGGCATAAATAAATAAGTCAGCCAACCATGTGAATCGCGGTCGAACTGTCCGGTTTTAAAAACCGTAAAAATTACTTCTTGGTTTGTTTCGTAGACAGATGTTGAGGCATATCGTTCGGTAATTTTATTAGACACTAAGGAATTGACACTGAAAAGTTGCATTAATTTGCGTTTGTTTTTTACTTCTTCGGCTGTGTTTGTTTCGTGTAAAATGTTTTCCGGAAAATACATATTTTCCGGAAATGCTATTTTCCGGAAAAGGAAAATATTTTTAAGTGTTTGGTTGAATTATGAAAATTGTTGTGGAAAATTGAGTTCATGTGTTTGGTTCTATTAGGAAAATAGCTATTTTCCTACCATTTTTTCATTTCGGCGACAACAACGCAACAACGACAACAACAACAACAACAACAACAAGATTCCGGCGACAACAACAACAATCAAACTTTAAACAAACAAAAGTCTGGGTCTGGGTCGAACACTTTGGGCTTTGGGTTCGTGGGTTGCCGGCAGAGGCGAGCTCGAGCGGAGGCGAGATCGCGGGCAGAGGCGAGCTCGAGCGGAGGCGAGCTCGAGCGGAGGCGAGATCGAGCGAAGGCGACGCGGTGCTTGGTGTGGATCGGAGCTCGGATTGAAGGCGATCGCCGGCGATCGAAGGCGAGATCGAGCGAAGGCGACGAGCTCGAGCGAAGGCGACGCGGTGCTTGGACCGGATCGGACGTCTGAACTTGCTGCTGAGCTTGGAGCTTGGAGCTTGGAGCTTTGGTCTGGACCGGATCGGAGTACTGCTGTGTGAGAGAGAGCTTGGAGAGTTGAGAGAGTTTTTTTCCGGAAATTGGTTTAAGGTAAAATGGAAGGTGAAATGCATTTCCACAAGATGAGGGCTTATTTTCGGTCAAAGGGTAAATTGATTTCCGTTGACCCAATTTTCCTAGGCAGCCAAACACATCAATTTTACGGAAATTGATTTCCGGAAGTAGTTTGAAGTTGAAACAAACACAGCCTTCAGGAAAAATTTAATTAACTAAAAAAAACCCTTGTTTTATATTAATTGACTAAAATTAAGTATCAATAATATGCCCTGACAGCCCTGTCATCATGCATATAGCAAAAAATCAACATAACTTATCAGTACCAAATAGATTAAAAAAATAAAACAGCGATTATGTCGTTGTTGATGATAATGAATTAGTGATAATAATAACAATCATTTAAGAGTTGGAGGTGGGGCATGCCCCGCCTCCAACTTTGTATATCTTATCCTATTGTTTGAGTGTTTACTGTATTTTGACATCACCCATTTTTAACATGTTTAAGTAGAATAGTGTGCCAAGAAACTGTTTCACCAAACATTGAAGTTGTATTTGATAAAGATTTGAGTAGTTTTCTAATAAAACTCTGATCTCTTTTTTTATTAGTGTGCTAAGTTTTTTAGGATTCATTTTTTTTCAATTAAATTTCAAATTTATGAGACATTTTAAATTTGAATCACAAGTTCATATTTGTTATTCCATTTCATTGTTCTAAGCAATAAAATAATAAATAAAATAATTTTTTTTTTATTTAATGCGTTAGAAAGGCTCTAAAGCTTTTTTATTTTTAGAAACACACACGCGCATGCACACACACACAAGGGAAAAATAATGAAGTTCTAACTTCTAACACAATGCACACCACATATTCCATTTAAAAGTCATAATAATTTATTTAGTTTGAATTTTTAACCTATAAAAATTTTATTTTTATTTTTAGTTTTATTATTATTATTATTATATGATATGATTTTAATTTGTGACATCTTACAAGGCATTATATCTTATCATATCTTGAAGATTATAACAAAAAAAAAAATTAAAATCATATCATCTCTATAAAATAAAACTAAGAAGTCATACAGCTTAGTTAATGTATAGTATATTATAGTGGGTTTGGGTTAGATTTCTATTCATCCATATTTAAAAAAAATAAATATCACTTATTAAGGGGTTTAGGTTAGCTTAAGCCTAGGGCCAACCCTATTTATTTATTATTGGTCAGGACGACAACTGATTTTTGAGCTTAACAAACACTAATTAATGTATTTTATTTAATACATTGGTAGTTGTAAGTGGAGAAATTTAAACCTTAAAATTTTCTCTATTAAGAATTTTAAGAAGTAATAATTAATTGTACTACAAAACTTTCCTTGAAGTTGATTTGTAATTGTGATATAAATCCTTTTGACATCTGAGGAATTCGTACAGAGATTCAATTGCATTGTAGAGCTTGTGAAGTATTGAACTGAGAATTTTTATACACCAGTTATCTTCTTCTTTTTTTCTTTTTCTTTTTTCATATATGCTTTAGAGATTTGGGGAATGAGAACCAGATTGGTGTTGCAGCATTCCCTAGAGATGGTGCCTGTCAAGAAAATGATATTGATTTCATAAGGTTTCTAGGTTGGTGTATGCATATCCCGGGCATATGGAAAAGTAATTTCCACGTTACATTTCCTAGGTCATTATCCTAAAGTTCCATAATGTATTGGGCCAATTCCGACCTACTATCAGATAAACTAAATTTTGGTCACTAAAAAACACCCAAATCTAAAGTTCAAATCATTCAAACAATCTTTGAAAGCATAGGCTCTAATTTGTAAAATGAGTTGATGCATATGTAGCCATTAATTTCAGACAAGGGTCTAATGATTTTCCATTAGTAAGCTTCAGATTGGCTTCAAAGTTCAAATGTCTTTTTCCTGGGTCCCATATCATGGAGGACAAAGAATGAAAAATTACAAAGTTCACAGCCTTGCAGTAAATGAAGAAATTCATTATTCTTGTCAGTGGATAGACCAGTGTGAACAGTGAATTGATTCAATCTTACAATCTTACAATCTGACCCACATGACCATCTCACCAATTCTATATAGGATCTTGATCCTAACAACCATGGTGTAGATTGATAATGTACCGCGTGAACTTCATTGACAAGGGTATACCCTTAAACTTGAGGTAGTAGATTATAGTGAATATACTTGGGGCTACCTTTGAAAAAATACAAAAATTGGGCTACAATCATGGTGCTTTTGCCTTTTCCACTATTTGGTGCTGATTTTGCTTTTGAGTAAGGTTAGTAAAACCACTTTTTTGTATTGTTATAGGTGATTTTACACTTTTTGTTAATGAAAAGTAGAATCCGACAATTCTCGATTCAATTTACAACCCAATCCATGTGACCATCTCACCAATCCTATGTAGGATCAAGATCTTGATCATAATTAGCTCTTAAGCTTAAGATAGTGGATTACACTAGATGAACGTGGAGCTAAAATTATGGTGCTTTTGACTTTTCCACTAATTGGTGTTTGTTTTCATTTTGTGTGATAATAGGGATACCAAAAATTTTCATATGATAAGAAATATCATGTACAAAAGGTCTACTATTGGCACTACTTTTATTATTCACTAATTACAATAGACATTAGTAGTTGTGAAGAAATATTGTGATCCTAGACTTATTGTTTTGGTACTACTTTGTTATTCTTTTGTAGCTTAAAGTACAAGATTAGTGTGTGTGTGTGTTTTTTTTCAACTTATTACTTTACTATATATTTGCTTATGTGCTTCCTTTTAAATAAGTATTTTTAGCAAAGAAGCTTATCTAAAACCTTTCGTTAATCAACCCCCAGTTACTCTTTTGTCTGCTATGTTATCAATCAAAATTTACATTTCCATGCATGGCTTGTTAGAAATATTTTATTGAAAAAAAGTTTTGATTCAACAAATATCTCTATTAATAAGTAAGATTAGGAAAAAAAATGTGTTGTCCTTTAGGAACAATTCATAGTGCTATAGAATCACACAGCGAGTGTCGTCCATAAGGTTAATTGATGCCACCCAAAGTAAACTTGGTGAGACTAGTTCTCTTGGCCGAATAACTTTACAAGATTAGGCTATAGCATTGACCTTCGTGATAAACTCACTTCCACCCATGAAGGTTCAAGAACAACCTTCTAAGGTCTTTCCTTGAACGCGATTATCAATAGCACAAGCACAAATGTGGATCACACAAAAAATGTGGGAGAGAGAGAGAATATGTAAAGTCTTTTTATTTATTTAATATTGACAAAAAAATGAGTAAAAATGAAATGGATAAGGCAGACTATGTACATGAGTAATGCCTAATTTGTTGATAAGACGGTGAAAATGAAATGTATCCTTACCCATGGGGCTAGTAAAAATATTAGTAATTTGTAAAGAGGATTGAATATGGTGAAGAGAAACAAAGTAGATTTGAAGATGGTATCCTTGGAGATTTCTAATCAAGGTTGAAGCCACATGTTATCCTGGTGGTACGATTACCATTGATTGTCTTATTGGGGAGGTTTGTTGTTTTCCTCTTGGATGGTTTTCTTTTCAGTTTTCTACTCTGTCAACATATCGCAAGTTTTATACTTTGTTTGATTATTATTTTATGATATGGTATTTCTTAATTTGAAGTGATTAATATTGAAATTGTTGATCACATTACTTGATTAATTGGAACATAATTGTTATATTTGCTGCATAATATGCGATTTGGAGCCATCTCATCCTATGTTAATATCTCATCATAATCAAGAGATTTGAAAATCACTAGTTACCTATATTTTATTTCATTAGCAGTTAATTTATAGAGCTCTTAGCAATACTTATCATTTATGGAAGCTTGACTAACCACTACGCACCCTTAGTGTGATGGTTACTCCAAGTATAAGTATTTGTGGGGTGTGGGAGGTAAAGGCCGGGGTTTAAGTCTCCAAGAGGGAACTTCACACATCTATATATTTAGATAATTAATTTTAGAGTAGAATTTCTATCTTGCATTAAAAAAAAAAGAAAAGAAAAAATGGAGCCTTGACTAACCATTATATTGGATCCCATTGAAAAAGGTAGTATGAGCAGAATATGATTCATTCTTGTGGAAATAAACCACTCTTTTTTTTCTTTTTTTTAATAAATGGAAATAAACAACTAAGGATTTAGTTAGAGAAAGTAGATCTAAAGGTTAGAAACTGGTTTTCTTACCTCATGTTGAACATGAGGATCCAACCAATCCTTTAATATTATAATATGCAAAAATGTAAAAATAAAAAATAAAAAATTGGAATCACAAGCTTCATTTGTATTATAGGAAAATATATATATATATATATATATATCAATATTGCCAAGACAGAATATATAAGCCGACTGGCTTAGCAAGTTAGCACGAAGCATAACCCATTAACTGTAGTATATGATACTATGTTTATATCTAAAAAAATTCATGGTATCACCAATAATCTTTCACCTGTTATGTACTATATTTTTACTTACCTTCTTGATCTATGAGTTGTTAGACCCTAAAAATGAGCAAACAAGAAAGATACAATAGCACACCTGTTACAATCAAGTCTGCCATGTATTGTTCCAATGTAAGCCTACAAAAGACTCAATCAGCAATATATAAAATGCTATAACATGTTACCACGTCTGTTTGCTTAGGAATGATTAAACAAATTTAGTATATTAATGTTCGCCTAAGCAATATCTCATATTAAGTCAAATTGATCAATCAATAAAACCCTAGACCGAACAAATTTTGCATTTTTTCCCCACAACTGTTGAATTAACATATTATAATTCGTATATATTAAAAGTGATACTAGTAGTGGGTTCACGTGAATAATATTATGTTATACCAATTATAACTTACCATTCTAGTAAATAGCAAAAAAAAAAAAAAAAAAAATTATAAAATTTTGTGCCTAGAATTGCTCCTTAAATAGTCTGAGTTGTGGGGTCCTTTTATTTGTTTTTTTTTTTTTTTAAGAATCATTTTTATTTGCTATTTTAATTAGTCACTAACTTGTGGAAAAGATTTAGTTGTAATTGTGCTGAATTTTTGTTTTTTTTTGTTTTTGTTTTGTTTTTTTGCATTTTTTCCCCACAACTGTTGAATTAACATATTATAATTCGTATATATTAAAAGTGATACTAGTAGTGGGTTCACGTGAATAATATTATGTTATACCAATTATAACTTACCATTCTAGTAAATAGCAAAAAAAAAACAAAAAACAAAAAATTATAAAATTTTGTGCCTAGAATTGCTCCTTAAATAGTCTGAGTTGTGGGGTCTTTTATTTGCTATTTTTTTTTTTTAAGAATCATTTTTATTTGCTATTTTAATTAGTCACTAACCTGTGGAAAAGATTTAGTTGTAATTGTGCTGAATTTTTGTTTTTTTTTTTTTTTTTTTGTTTTGTTTTTTTGGTTTGAGAAGTAATTGTGTTGAAGTCGATACAATATACATTTCTCACCAGATCAAAAAAAAAAAAAAAAAAAAAAAGGTTCTACCATATATACCGATATACCTTCAATTTAATGATTCATTATCTAAGACTAATATTATCACAGAAATAACTTTGCGTAAATTAATATGAAGATATTTAAACTAATAATCATCACAATTTTGAAATCTCTCTTCCAATAATAATAGGGGGGCGAGGTTGAATTAGGGATGTATTACTAAATCTAATAGATATATTCAAATGGTTAGAATTATAAGTACTAATATAATTATGGACTAAATTGACTGAAATGCTATTTTTATGACTCAACATATTATATAAATTTTCTCCATCCATAAAAACCTCATGTTAAATATCTAATTCTCTTTTGTTCTCATTTTAACCAAACATCATATTTGGTGAAGTACATTGTAATGAAGCAAATTGTCACTCATGACTCATGGATGCACATTTTAGAAAGCACTACAGAAGAAACTCTTTCATCTGTTCATATGGCAACATGGAAGTGTATCATGTAATTTCTACCCGTGTTAATGTTACAGATATGGGTGAGTACAAAGGCGTACATAAAACAAAGTTCAACTATTATGCTTTTGTTAAATTTGATTATCTTTTTTTTTCATGATCACTAATAAGCTAAGATAATATTGCAGCTGAACAAAAGTGCTAATGTTATGAGTGTTAATAATCTCCAATCAGCTAAGCTAGTGGGTTATGAGTTATGAGTATGAATGCTTGGCTTCATGACCCCTTTGCGATTCTCATTACAGTCCAGGGAGTGTCATAGCTATCTGATGAGACGGGCATTCAATCAGCCATTATTCTTGCCAGCACTAGAGCTCTATGAGAATATGTTTTGCTTCTTCATCTTAAATGTAGTTTACTACTAATATGAATGTTTTTTTTTTTTTTTTGGGAAAACTAATATGAATGATTTGTTTGGTCGGGGACACTGAAAAGGCAATTGCTGAAAACAAGGGGATAAACAGGAATCAAAGAAAACAGATTAAAGAAGGCATTAAGCAAGTCCACTGGTTTGATTTGGTTAGGTGGCAATAATTAATTAAGCTTTATATTTATTGACAAAGTTTCTTCTCCTTCCACTGTCAAGTTTAATTGGTAAAGATCAAATACATGGTATATAATTCTAAAATGGTCAGGTAGGTTTTTTTTTAATCGGCTGGGGTATTATAATTCTAAAATGGTTATGCTTCTGTAAACATCTTCTAGTTCACATAAGACCTTTCCTGCCAAAGACAAATACATGGATTATAATACCAATATTTAATTAGTAGTCTATTGGGTAGGTAGCTGTGCTTTTCTTTTTCTTTTTCTTTTTTTATAACAGAAATATAATAATACTTGGAAAAAAAAAAAAAAATCCTTAACCATTAGACTACTGGTTAGGTAATCTGTGCTTTTCTTTTTTTGTTAAAAAAATAAATACCCTAACCAGTAGACTACTGGTCAGGTAAGCTGTGCTTTTCTTTTTTTGCTAAAGAAATTGAGAACCTTAATTAGTAGTCCGTTCGTTAGAGAATAAATTATATATTATACCATATATTTCAAATAAGTATCGCGTGGTGTGTCTGTAAGTGTATATATATATATATATATTTTTTTTTTTTGAGAAAGGGGTCTGTAAGTAGTAAACTATAAAAAGAATAAAACAAAAGCCAAGTACCATACTAAAAATAATACAAAAAGCTTCTTATTTCTCGTGTTAGTTGCTATGTGTGTGCTAATAGCTCTCTTTTTGCAAAAGCAATAATGAAGCAAGAATACCTCAAACAATTTAATCGGGGCTTCCTTTACATTTCAATGACGATCTAATTGAACGTTTTCTTACCCAGCGACACTTAAAATTAAGACATTGAATGAAAGAAGCCATGATAAGCGACAGAACGAAGACAAAAAGATAAGCCCTTTGCAGCCAAAAATATCGCTTTAAATTATAAGTACAATATGGGTTTATATGGAGTAATTGAGATCTGAAGAATGGAATGACACAGTTTAATTGATTAAAAGAATGAATTGGTGTGACCTTGACCTTGACACAGTTTAATTATAGGTTCATTGACGTTGTGAGTCCGTTATTTTGTTTTGAGTTTCTCCTTTCTTAATCACACTTTTTAATCTGTCTCCACTTCCTGTTTCTTTGTATATATTGTCAATCTGAATTTCACTCTCCAAGCATGGCTGAGGGACTTGTTACTGATCTCATTAAGATGTTGGTTTTGATCGCTGCCCTGCCCAAAAGGTGGAACAAGAGATAAGGTTGGTCATTTGTGTTGACAAAGAAATCCGAAAGCTTGAAGGCAATCTGCAAACCGTGAAAGCGGTGCTCAATGATGCTGAGAAAAGACAAGTTACAGAAGGAGCTGTGAAGGTTTGGTTAGAAAAGCTCAACATCGTATGCTATGAAATGGAAGACGTGGTGGACGAGTGGAACACTGAATTGATCAAATCAGCAATTCAGAAAGAAGAAGAAAAAAAAAATGCTGATAGTTCTCTTGTTATGATTGATAGGCCACAAACTGAATGACCCATTGTGATTAAACCAATTAATTAATTAGCCAAGTTATTAATTAATCAATTTATCATGCAATTTCGTGGAAGCACAAACAAATCACCAAACAACTAAATATGCAACGGAAATTAAATGACACGGCGATTTGTTTACGAATGGGGAAAACCCTAACGGCAAAAACCCCACCGGGTGATTTTCAGGTCATTACTCCCGAAACTCCACTATTATCAAATCAAGCGGTTACAAGTAAAGGAATCTCAAGTACCTTACCAACCTACAGTTGAACCCTTACCCCAATACCCAATTGGACTTGATCTGTAGTGACAATTTCCACATTTGATGCACGGCTCCCAAGTACGTGACTAACCAATGCGTGGATCCCAGTACGCGACTTCAAACACCAATTTAGAAGGAGAGGTTGGCTGCAAAGTTCTTCAGTTCATCATACACAATGAAGATCAGGAAGATGCTTGGTTATAAAATCCTATGGTGCAAATATACAGCAACTTCTTGAGAGAAGATGAACTAGGTTAAGAATTTCGTCTTTTTATCACAATTTGCTTGAACAAAGATTGCTCAATACTTTTACAATTTGTGTACAATTTGACGGCTCTTAAAACAATCTTTTTATATGTTTAGGGTTAGAAGAAAAGAAGGCCCAAAAGCATATTCACGGATCCCAAGAAAATCAGATCAGAAAATCTGAAATTATAAATCTCGACAGATAGCAGGTGTCGAGGTAGCTATCAAGCAGGTGTCGAGATTTAATGAAATTGCACTTCAGCTTGCTTTTTCTTGGACAGACTTGATAACTTCAACACTTGATCTTGAAACCTTATTTCTTGAAGTATTAAAAATACCTAGAACTACCCAATTATAAGTAGAGTGCGTTTTGTCAAAAGGATTAGCTAATTTACATAAATAAGTGACATATGTTCTTAACAAGTGAACACACATATGTCCTAATAATCTCCCCCTTTGGCAATCCGTGATAAAACCACAACAAACAAATGAACATATGAGAGAAGTCATAAATCACTTAACTCATATTCACTTGTTGAATACAATAAAATCTATCCTAACACAAACTCTTGAAAAACTTTGCAAGAAGAGAGTTTATGGCAAGTAGACTTTGACAACCTGTATTTCTGAAACACTTTAAACAAAACTCATCAAGGCATCTTGTGTGAAATAGAAATAAATAGATTGCATACAAGTATAAAAAACATGTGTATAAAGATAGAGAAGAAACAACACATGAAGAGAGAGGTGAAAGAAACATACATCCACATATATAGAAAATAAGTACAATGTATGTAAAACTGGTCAAAAGACCTTATATACAAGATCAATGTATCTATAAAGAATAGAAAAGAAAAGATACATCAAAACCTCACTACATCCCTCAAAATATCAACACTCCCCCTATCAAAAAGTCCTATACTAACTCTCCCCCTAAGATGACTACTCTCATAATCCTAAAACTACTCTCCCTTTTTGTTACGAGTGACAAACGGTAGAGTGTCATGTAGACATCTCATAAGTAGAGCTAGCATCCCTATCATCATCATCATCATCATCATCATCATCCTCAGAATCTGAAACTGCTGGAGTAGGTGGTGAAGGAGTAGCCTCTGGAGCAAAACCACCCATGGTCGCCTGCCGTCGTGCAATACGACCAACACGAACATTCACCTAATACAACTCAATGGAGAGTGTATCAAGGCGAGTGTCCATGCGCTGCAGCTACGCCATAATGTCTCCAAGAGATACATCGCTCGTAGAGGAAGAAGGAGCAGATCTGGATGGAGCTGATCTGGACGGAGCTGAACGGGTGGGAGGAGTGGCATCTGTCTGTCGCGACCTAAATTGAGCCTCATTACGTTTTACGGTAGCGGCATCTATGGCACAAAGTGGTCGGACACAGGAAAAGAGATAGAAAAATGGTGTAAGATCCTCGTGATAGCGGAAGGAAAGATGAGCTTATCACGAGACGCCAAATCTAGATGGACATCTATAATAGAAAGGATGAAGTGAGAAGGAAAATCCATAGTAAGATGCTCTAGAAGTGATAGCAAAAATCGAGCACGAGGTTCTATGATAGAGTTGTAGTGAGAGAGTGGATGGAGTACAAAGGTCATCACCATGTTAAGAAATCTAGGACCTTTAGCAAAAGGCCTACATGATGTGTACTGATGTTCACCCCAATCAGCAGGACGCTGACAGAAGGCAGAGATGAGCTCATCTTTGGACACAGTCCTCAGACGCTCACAAGAAGGGTAATCAGGAAAATCTATCCTAGGTATCCTAAGTACATCTGCAACTAGCTGCGGTGTAACAGGAATACGCGTACCTCGAACGCGAGTGAAAAAGAGAGGTACTGAACGGTCTATCCTGTGCATGTTGGAGTAAAACTCTTGTATCAGCACGAGAGGGCAAGTGACTGGGACGTCACACAGTGACTCCCATCCCCTACTGTGAATGACAGAGGGAAGGTCAGTGTCGGCGAAGTTCGCTAGAATGACTTGGCGTTTCGAATGAACACCTCGTCGAGAAAAGTTCTTCGAAAATGCCTTGTGGGCATCTCCATCACGGAACCGAAGGTTAAGAGGAGCAGAGTCAGAAGAAGAGAAAGCTCCAGAACGCAGAGGGTTCCGAGCAGGAGTGGATTTACGTTTGGGTGCCATAGACACTACTAACGTAAAAGAATGAGAAAGAGATAGAGAGGGAGACCATCAGAAAAGTCCCAACACAGTTCAAATATATCAAATATTGAACAAAAAGTACGTATGCATGGGAATGCATGAGCATGTGACATGCAAAGGAAAAAAAAACATCATGGGCTCGGCCCAATCCAATCCTAGCAGCACACAAACATAGAGCACACATCTAAATGCATGTAAATATCATTATAATGCACATGAAATGCAATGTATGACATTTTGAAAACATTTAAGTGCAAACCCAACCCAAAATTTAAAGAAAAACTTATCAATTTTGAAAAACCACAAAAATTCTCAAAAATCCCAAAACCTAGGTTTCAAAACATGAAATGCATGAAAAAGGAAGGGAAAATGAACGTACCAGTAGATGGAAATCAAGGGAAGACCAAAAAAAGATGAAGATTTGAGTGAGAGAAAACTCGTTTGGGAGTTGAAACGCCTCGGACAGATCGAGAGAGATCGAGAGAAATGAGTGAAAAATCGCGACAGATTCTTAAATAGGCACCTCAGTAATTCTCGACAGCTGAGGTGTCGAGAGGTATCGAGGAAGCTGTTGAGGAAGGTGTCGAGGAAATGGCCTTCGACAAGTGCAGGTGTCGAGAGGTATCGAGGTACAAGGCCAATTTCAGAAATCAGAAGCTCGATCGATCGACAAGGTATCGAGAAAACAGAAGATTTCTCAATCGATCCACTAGGTGTCGAGACAGGTGTCGAGATTGCGATTAGAAAAGGCTTGAGAAGCTCGACAGATGACCAGGTATCGAGGAGGTGTCGAGGAGGTGTCGAGACATCAGTGAAAAGCAGTTTTTCGAGAAGTGAAAAACACAGACATGAATGCAATCCAACATACACCTCAACCGAAGATCCACTCAACATAAAAAGCTCTCAAAATCATCTCTCAACAAGAAATTTTAAGCACATAGATCCTCAGAAATACACACACACACTAAACAAGTCTAACTAATTTTATTTTTCAAAAACAAGTCAAGACAGTTTAGTGAGCATACATTAGCATATGTAAACACTTGTGATTGCCAAATCACATTGTACCTGCACATGTATCAAAAGTAGCAAAGAATATTGCGTGTTGTGTGTGAAAAACATCACAAGATTGCATATGTGTATACATGTTATGACGATCTGAGATATGAGAAAATAACTTTAACTCACATACAATCATAACTGTTTGATGGAGACTATCACCTTTAAGGTACATCCTATGACTCCCACATCTCCTAGAAAACACGCTTGCAATCATATTTAAAGCATTTTAATCTTTTAGCTTTATATTTTCTTTGCATATTTTCTTTTAAGCATATCATGCATGGGCATATAAAGAGAGAAAAGAAATACCCAACATGTTAAGTATAGACATTACACTTTTGCTATGCCGAAGCATACGGATGTCTTTGATACTGCACTTTTACTATGCCGAAGCATACAGGTGTCATACTATGATTGGCGGGCAACAGTGGTGAGATGGTCATTTATGCCTTTCTCTTAGGATTTTCTAGTCCTACCCGTCAAAAAGAGTGATATGAGTGTTAAGTTTAAGAGATAGCTTAATCTTACTCATCATAAACAAGAGTCACAAAGCTCACTTGCTTAGTTGTGCATAGAGATGCTCATCTAAGGTACAAGAGATACAAAGTTTAGAAAATTTTGTTTCATTGGCCATCCAAGGTACACAAATACCAAAGTACACATAACACACACTGTTTTTGTATTTTTCAATTTTTTTTTTATATCAAAAACAAAATAAACAAAACTGAAAATAAACAAACAAAAACATGTTATCAAAGCAAAGCAAAAACTAGACTGACTCAGCAAAAATGTAAAACACACAAATAATGCAACAAACAAGAAAAACAAGAAGGGAGAAGAAAGTGATGAAATCACTTAGAGTCCTTTTTCTTTCACACCTTGGAAGAACATTTCCTTTGATTGAATCCTTGAACAGGCGGTGAGGGGGAAGAATTTAAACCGTTCAAGTTCGAAAGGAGCATGAGGGCTTTTAGAAGATCTCCAAGAGGAGTAAGAGAGGATTGAAGCTGATTTTGGCTTCCAGATGCTATCATGTCATTGCTCTGTTGAGTGGCTAACCACTTATAGCAATTTGGTCGAGTGTGACCAGTAGCCCTACAATAATGACAGAGATGCTGCTTCTTTTGTTTAGGCTTTTGAGAGTTAGCCTTCTTAGCCTTAGGGTTTTTAGTATCTTTCTTATCTTGCTTAGGGGGTGCTTCTAAGATAGATTTACCTTTATCTAAGTTCTCACTAGCTAATTTAGTTTTAACATCAATGTTCTCAATTTCAGTGTTATTAGTAGGAGGAACAAAAACAGTATTGCTAGTAGAAGCAGTATTAGAGAAAGAAATACCATACCCCAAACCAGTTCGATTCGATGCAGATTTCTGAATGCTAAGCATCTCATCAAGATTTGCACTTGAAGTCCTCTCCAATTGAGCTCTGACTTGAAACACCTCCGCTTCAAGCTTCTTGGTCTTCTCGGCCAAAAAGTTGTTCTCAAATTTCAGTGCTCCAATAGTTTGATTCGCCTCATCAAATTTCGTGGATAACTCTTCACGATTAAGTTCCATATCACTGAGCTTCTTGGTGGCCAGCCTATATAATTTCTCATGCTTTTCAGAGAGCTTGTAAAGCTTCGCATAGGCTGAATGGATATCATCTTGATCATCCATCTTCTCAAATTTGGACTCCACCAGTTCTTCTTCTTCATCCACTTCTTCAACAATCCCTTCAGTAGGATTGACTGTGGCAGTGAAGGCATTTAAGATTCCGTCATCCTCATTGTCGAAATCATATTCAAGCTCAGTGTCACTTAGGGTTACAACAAGTGCCTTGCTTTTCCCAATGCTCTTGAGATATGTAGGACACTCATGTTTCATGTGTCCGAACCCATGACACCCAAAGCACTTTGGTCCTGCGAGAACAGTATACTGACCGCCCTCTTTAGCATCCTTCTTCCCTTTGTCTTGGCTTTTAAACTGAGAAGAACTAAACTGCCTGCGGTCCTTGTCGAAGCTCCTTCCATTGGCATTTTTCATAAACTTCTTGAACTGCCGGGTAATGTAGGACTTTATTTTGGAATCTTCATCATCAGAAGACTCATCTGTGTCACTGCTCTTTGCCTTCAAGGCCATGCTTTTGCCTTTACTTGACTTGCCAATCCTAGATAACCCTATCTCATAGGTTTGCAAGTTTCCAACTAGCTCAGTCAAAGGAATCTTGTCTATATCCTTTGATTCCTCAATTGCCGTAATCTTGGCATGAAATCTCTCAGGTAGAGATCTGAGCACCTTCCTTACAATCTTGGGTTCAGGGATGGTTTCCCTAAGATTGAAGGCTGAGTTCACTATGTCCTTGAGCTTGGCATAGAACTCATCAAACGACTCATCCTCCTTCATCTTAATTTCTTCAAAACTTGTAGTGAGCCTCTGAAGCTTTGAATTTTTGACAGCCTTTGTTCCTTCATAGGTTGTCTGGAGGATGGTCCAAGCCTCCTTAGCAGTTTCAGTTGAGGATATCTTCTTGACCTCCTCATTGGTGACTGCGCTAAATAGGGCATTTAGCGCTCTGCTGTTGAAGTTAGCCGCCTTGATCTTAGCATAATCCCAATCGGCCGGTTCTTCTTTTGGCTTAGTTCAGCCAATCTCTACAACTTGCCACACCTTCTCATCTAAAGACTGCAAGAAAGCTCTCATGCGTACTTTCCAGTATGCATAGTTAGTGCCATCAAATAAAGGAGGTATGATTAAAGATTGTCCTCTATCCATGACAAACAGGGGTCAATGGATCAACACAGCAAAGATTAAACCTAATCAGAGTGTGCTTGCTCTGATACCACTTGATAGGCCACAAACTGAATGACCCCTTGTGATTAAACCAATTAATTAATTAGCCAAGTTATTAATTAATCAATTTATCATGCAATTTCGTGGAAGCACAAACAAATCACCAAACAACTAAATATGCAGCGGAAATTAAATGACACGGTGATTTGTTTACGAATGGGGAAAACTCTAACGGCAAAAACTCCATCGGGTGATTTTCAGGTCACCACTCCCGAAACTCCACTATTATCAAATCAAGCGGTTACAAGTAAAGGAATCCCAAGTACCTTACCAACCTACAGTTGAACCCTTACCCCAATACCCAATTGGACTTGATCTGTAGTGACAATTTCCACCTTTGATGCACGGCTCCCAAGTACGTGACTAACCAATGCGCGGATCCCAGTACGCGACTTCAAACACCAACTTAGAAGAAGAGGTTGGCTGCAAAGTTCTTCAGTTCATCATACACAATGAAGATCAGGAAGATGCTTGGTTACAAAACCCTATGGTGCAAATACACAGCAACTTCTTGAGAGAAGATGAACTAGGCTAAGAACTTCGTCTTTTTATCACAATTTGCTTGAACAAAGATTGCTCAATGCTTTTGCAACTTATGTACAATTTGACGGCTCTTAAAACAATCCTTTTATATGTTTAGGGTTAGAAGAAAGAAGGCCCAAAAGCATATTCGCGGATCCCAAGAAAATCATATCAGAAAATCTGAAATTATAAATCTCGACAGATAGCAGGTGTCGAGGTAGCTATCGAGCAGGTGTCGAGATTTAATGAAATTGCACTTCAGCTTGCTTTCTCTTGGACAGACTTGATAACTTCAACACTTGATCTTGAAACCTTGTTTCTTGAAGTATTAAAAACACCTAGAACTACCCAATTACAAGTAGAGTGCGTTTTGTCAAAAGGATTAGCCAATTTACATAAAGAAGTGACATATGTTCTTAACAAGTGAACACACATATGTCCTAACAATGATACTAGTATAATAGTTGCGATAATCCTAAATGCGCATATTTATACATATATACACAAATTAATTTTGTAAAAGAATTTATTATCGAGTATATAAAAGTGGAGTACTTCTTAGGGCAAAATTTGCCAAATAAACTGATTTTAGGAAGTTTTTATGTGAACAATATGCGCGTCTAACATTTTAGTAAGTTGGACTGTTTTTGAAAATCGAGTTTAAGAAACTCGACTTCCAACCCATTTTTCTCTTGCGTGCAGTCTGTCATGGACTTAAAAAAAGAAAAAGAAAAAAAAAAAGGTGGAACTCGAGTTTAAGAAACTCGAGTTCCATTTGAACAGAACTCGAGTTTCTTAAACTCGAGTTCCATCTGCATATTTTGGAACTCGAGTCTAGGAAACTCGATTTCCACTTTTTTTTTAAAAAAAAACAGTCTAACTAACTATATAGTTTCACATGCATTCTGTTCACCGAAAAACTTCCAAAAATCAGTCTATTTAGCAAATTTTGCCGTACTTCTTATATTAGACATGTACAAAAATATATAGTATAAAAATAACGTAGTATCTCTTATCAATATTATGCTTGATGATGATTTTTTTTATAACAAAATTAATCTTTAATCATCTCCATAGTGAAATTTTGAAGATTTTCATTTTTAATGGAACTAATGAAATCTTCAAGTTCAAGAATAATGCAAAACTTTAATGTACGCATACTAGAGCATAGTTTACAAAAAAATAAAAATGAGAAAAAAATATATCTTGTCTCTATAACTACTAGACCAATTGATTTTTTTTTTTTTTTGAAAATTTTTATTTTAAGCGTGTAACAAATTAAACCATCAACTTATATTAAATCTCAAACATATTAGATTGAAGTTTAATTTGTTACTTTCTGAAATATCAAGATTAAAATTGTTACTTTCTGAAACATCAAAGTTAAATTTATTACTTTTGAAAATACATAGTTTAATTTGTTAAACCTCTTAAATTATATGATTTTAAATATAATGCCTTTTTATTTTAAGAGCATTATTGAAATGACTTAAAATTTTGGAGGGGGCCATGGCACCCACCCTTTTGTGTGGCTCTGCCACTGTTTGCAGGAAACCAATATATCTAAAGACTGACCTTTCCAAGAAAAGCTTGTCCTATGTAAATTGGGCCTTTATAAAAGATTTCTTTTTCTAGTAAATAGAATACATGTTAAACCGTTAGAATTACAAAAATTTTCACAAAATATTTTAAATGTTGAAATGAAAAGTTGACAATATAGATAATAAAATAATGTCAATAATAGCACAAGTGAGAATCAATAATGATGAAATAAATTGTAATTAAATCATAGAAAATAAAAAAGAAAAGAGAAGTACAGAATAGTTCATAATAAAAAAGATCATGACTTTCATTAAAAAAAAAATAGTAATCATGATTTTTATTTTTATTTTTATTTTTGTCTTTGAGATAAAATATAGGGATAATCATGACTTGGGAAAGTATAGAATAGTGGAGTCAAGTGGTCTAGATAAGCGAGAGCGGAGCCACCTAAAATAATCAATTGGCTACATCATTTTCCGACTTTGACCTTTATTTATTTATTAAGGATCTTTAGATCTCAACTTTAATCTCCTCTTTGGTCTCTTCTTTCATTAGGCAGTTACCATTTGCTCCTTCGGCAAGGAACAAAATATTGTATAGAAATAGAAGTACCAAAAAACCTTATAAGCTAACCCCTAATAATATCCAATCATTAGATAGCTGATCGATTCTCACAAAAATAGCAGTTTCGATTAAGAGATAAGGAACCTCCACTGTGACCTACAAAATTAGTATCCACAACGGTTAAGAATTGAATATAACTAAAATTATAAATATATAAGAGAAGAAGAAGAAAGAAAGAGGTTCATATCAAGATATTAACTCCGCCTCTCTTTCACTCTCTTCCCTTTTTGGATCAAGCTAGCACAAGTAAACATGTAAAAGCAGTTGGAAAAGATGAGATAAATTTCTCATGCTATCACTCTCGAAGATCTAGCAAGAATCCAAAGTACATCAAATTTACAACGTTTGAGATTACTCATAATGCCCTATAAGCAGTCAACGATAAATTCAGTTAGTTCCAAAGAAAATTATAGCTGTGCAAGTGAATAAGCCCATGAAGAGTACGTACATCCCTGCAAATATTTCCTGATACATGATAGTTGGCTCTGTTGCAACATATGGTAGAACTGTTGAGCAGTTATTTATGCCCAAGAAGATCACTGCAGCATACATGGAACCAAATACATTGGACAAATTCTGCTGGTTATTCCTAAAAGTTGAGTAACAAGAAGATCAATAAAATGAATTACTCAAAGTAAACAGTATTACTAAAAGAAAATGAAAGTGGGTCTACGATTAATTTTATTGGGCACATGTACATGTACATGTACGTACGTCTGATTCAAGTCCATGTTGCAGATCGTGGCTGGAGAAGAGGATTGAAACGCAACATTTTGGCTCAACTCAACGCACCATTTTGTTAGGAACACGATATGTCTATTGGGCACATGTACGTACGTGTGTTAAAGAGCACGAGCTCGTCACGTGTATCGTTAAAATAGTTGTTAAAATTGTAATTGGTTAAGTTTGTTTGTTATGGTTGTAACGGCTACTAAAAGTTAGTTTTAAGTGAATTGCTTTTCTAGTCCTGTACTATATATATTGCCATTGCTTGTACACACATTCGTTATGTCAATGAGAGTTTCAGTCTTCTGTCAAATTCTCATTGCTTAATTAATTGGCAATTTTTCTTGCTCAAAATTTTTAGAGATCTAAGTAGAAAAGGGTTCAAGCGAATATATTTTCTCATAACTCAATGTAAGTCAGCGTGATCCATCGGTACCTATAGCAAAGTATTCTTTTAAAGATAGAATTTAGGCTCCTATAAAATAAAAATAAAAATGATAAAATTTAGGTGCTATACCCTACTCTTATTAAATTTTTATAACACATGTCAGTTTTGATCAATGTAGTATGGATAATTTTATCTTTATTTTTTAATAATGATTAAAAATCCAATGCAATTATGTGGTTGAATTTGATTGAGAGTAGCCTAATATAAATTAATGAGAATAGGTTACTAGAATGGGGCAATGTAGTGAGAGCTAGAGATGGTGCAAGCAGGCTTTGACTTGGATTTTCTTCTTGAGGCTAAGCTTGAAGCTTTGGAAGTTAGGATTGCTGACTTGAAGAAGCTGTTGGGGCTGCGTTTATGTATGAAGTGCTTGTCGTGTTTTTTATCATGTAAGGGGCCTTCAAAGCTTAAAAATGTTTTTGTTATTTATCAAAATTTTAATTTACAAGGTTTGTAGTTGCTACTTATCAATTTATAAGGTAGTATTGTATGCTTGTTTTTTTTACTGTCTTTGAAGTATTTCGTTAAGGGAATTTGCAGAGTAGCGGTTAATAAAGATTCAATGTAGTAAGTTAGGCAATGTTTGAAAGATTTAAGAAAAATAGCATCTCGAGTTTTAGAAACTCGAGATCTAATGAAAAATCGAGTTTTAGAAACTCGCTTTGCACTTGTTGTGAATTGCTGAGTTGGCATAAAATGACTACGTAGATCTTGAATCTTAAAGACTCGATTTTTAAAAACCGAGTCTTTAAGACTCAAGATTTAGTTAAACACATGCGTATTCTTAATTAAAATTTTGAATAGAACTCGAGTCTTATAGACTCGAGTTTTGCTGAGAATAAATCAATAGAACACGCGTTCTACAAAATTTTATAAACACATACACTTAGCCTCACTAACCTCTCACCCAAAAACAGAGCATCCTTAACTCTCACCCATAGCTCTCACACCACATTGCCTCTCACTCTCACTCACCACACTGCCTCTCTCACTGCTCTTCCCTCTCAACAATTTCATATCTCAGGTAAGAGTTTTTTGAGTTGATTGTTATTGTAGTTGGGTATTAGTTGTCTATGGGTTTTGCTACTAAGAAAACTTTCCAATGGTTCTTAGTGTCTTTCGGTCCATGGGTATTAGTTGTAGTTTTCTACCAGATGGTTCTTTGTATTTGATTAATGGGTTAAACATGCTGCCAGCCTTTTCCATAGCAGTTGCAAACTTGCAATGAGTAGATAGTATAGAGGATTTAATTTTCTTTCATAGAAAAGCAAAATCAAATGACCCTTGTTGATATCGTTATTTATTTTTAAAATTTTAATTTTGTTAAATCTTTATGGGCTGGAGCTAGAGGTGATGCTAAAAGAACAACATGAAGTGCAAAATATACTGGGTTAGCGTATTGGAAAACTTTTGATTGTTTTTTCTTAGTGAGTCAGCCCTTAGAGTATTGGAAATTCCTCTTAAGATCAACTTTAACCTGCTTTCAAGCATGTAAGAAGTATTGGACTTGGTTTGGTTTTCTCATTGTTCTTATGCTTTTCCTAGATTAAAAAAAAAAAAAAGAGGAAAATATAATGCATGCAATTTCCATTTTTGTCAAAACAGTTTGAAAACCTTATGAGAATCAACTGTAGAGTGTATATTCTGAAGCATTCGGGGAAACATAATCAGAAAACCACCCAATCTAATCTACTGATTGATATAAGTTCTAAAGCTTCAGTATATATTTTCTTCGGCCTTAGTAAGTGTTAGTTTATGTGTTTATATAATACAATATGTGGATGTTCCAGCTAGATTATCATGTAGGTAAAAGGCAATTTCTTATATCTGTCAGCATTACACCTAGAGCATTTTGTGGATGACAAAAATTCTCATTCTTGTTCATGCATCTCACTGATATTCAATGATTTATAGCTTTGTTTCATTAGAATTAAGTTTTAAGGAAAAAAATGGTCGTTCTCATTTACTAAAATGTGCTTGGGTGCAACATGTTTGGCCCTTGCATTAAAAATTGTTACTGGCTTACCCCGCATTAATGAAAATGGCTTGGCTTTGATCATATATTATCGCTAACTATAGCCCCATATATACTAAATATCCACATGCAAGTTCTGCAGTACTAGTACAAGTACAACTTTGGTATTCAATTCTTACAAAAGCCATGCCTTTGTGCTTTTTAATGAAAGTTTATGTCCCAATACTTAATAACAATGTTCTTGTACCATTATTGTACGAAGTGGGGTGTTTGGACCACCATTACAGTCAAAGTGAATCCATGTTCTGTTTCCCAGAATACTAACAAATTTGTAAAATAATTGTCTTGATTGATCTTATGACACCAATCAGAAGAACATAAGATAAGATAAGGTTGTCATGTCTTTTATTAGAAAGTAAAGACTTGCTTCATGTTTTTTTTAGATTAGGAATTTCAAAATGCTTTTTAACTAACATAGTAACTTAACTTTAACAGATTCACAATGCCTGAAATTGATATAATTCTATACCACGATGGTCCGCTGAAGAATGCCAATGCGAACAAGGGATTGTTGTCACACCCCAAATCCCAAAGGGTCTGAAGCATGAGAAAGACGTCTCAAAGTACCTGTAGATTTTTTCTTTTTGACAATCCAATCCACATAAATCATATTAAGTACCAACATCATAAATTATCATAATAATTTCATTTAATATACTCTCAAAGTAAGTCAGAGCTCTATAACACATTTACAAACAATAACTAAAAAATCATGTGCCTCCACATAATACATGAATATATATTACAAAACTCTGATGATATAAATGGAAAGTCCCAAAGCTCTCTAAAATATGCAATCCCAACAAAACTCTTGGGCTAACAAGCCTCAAGAGCTTAACTTCTAATAAAATTAACTACTGCAAGCTCCCTTAAAAACAACTAGATCGAATCACCAACCATTAGTAATGTAAGTCTCCCAATTCAGCATAAAACTCCAATCACTATCGATAAGGCAAGCTCCATTCCCATAATATAGCTAATTAATCTATAAAACTGTGAAAGATTGGGATGAGCTAAAGCCCAGTAAGTAGCATATTTAATAGGGGTGGCGGAAATGAAAGTTTCATCTTCAATAATAATAATATGACAAGAATGATTAAATAATGAAACACAAAGTTTCTCAAAGTAAATACCTTGACACTATGTACTATAATCTATGAGCACCAATAATATAATTTCCAAATCCATAAAATCTAACATATAGTAATTTATCACAAATATACCATACTACCATATAGACCGGTCAGGGGATCCATCCATTCACAATTGGCATGATATTGTTGTAGAGAGGAAAAATTCCCGACCTATCACAAACTGACACGTCACACTACCAAGTCCACAAAATACAGCCAATTACAAAGTGCCACATACTGTTGCTAGGTTTTTCTATCACTACTCAGAAACCAATAGAAATTTGCCAAGTGTCATGCAAAGACCAATTGGCCTCGCATGTGTAAGCGATGACACAATCAGCCTCGCAAGTGTAAGCGATGACCCAAGCGGACCAATCAGATTGTGACATGTGTCACCAGTCAGACTCCGCCACGTGTCACTTACTTACCCCTAAACTCCTATAAATAGAAGCCTTCCTAAGGCATTTAAAAGAGATCAAGAGATCTAGAGAGCTGGAGAGAGGGCACCAAGCCATTTGAAGCACTCAGAAGTCCAGAAGCTCTGCTGGAATCAAGCCCTGAAGCCTTCAGCAACTTCAAGAACTTCAACCTTCAAATACGAAGAACATTCGAAGCAGAATTATCCAAACTACCTGCCTAGATCTCAAAGTTCACTGGAATTAAGCTCAAAAGCCTTCAGAAACCTCAACAAATCACAAATCAGTGAAGCTCTACGGATTCGAGCCTCTAAAGCCCCGAAGAACTTCCACCACAAACCTTCAAATACAAAGAACATTCGAAGAGGAATCATCCAAATCATATTTCTAGATCTCAAAGTTCACTGGAATCAAGCTCAAAAGCCTCCAGAAACCTTACAAACCACAAATCAGTGAAGCTCTACGGATTCAAGCTCCTAAAGCCCCGAAGAACTTCCACCATAAACCTTCGAAGACGAAGAACACACGAAGAACACGAAGAACACGAAGAACAAATGATTTCTAACAAGCTCATAGCCGGAGATTCATTGTAATTCCGTTTCAGCAATCTTCGATCCATCCTTCAACCAAATTGAAGGATATCTTGTGTTCAAATCAAAATCACATTACCACAATTCCAATCACCAAATCTTTTAAGGAAAACGAATCAAAGGATCACTCTTTTGTAATCACAAAGAATTATACTACACATTTATCAATACAAATTCACATTTATGAAACTATTTTAGTTGTTTGACTTATTTCAAACCAAGAAATTCAGTCGTCCACAATTGTCATCTCTGGTATGCAAACTCTTGGCCCATGGACAGCAACCTCACCCATACCCTCAAGGTTTTTCTCTCCCCTCATGGGCAGCAGAGAGAGCGCATCAAATAGGACCTCTCTTGCATGTGGTCTCTTGGCCCCATGGGCAACAGCCTCACCTACACACAATCAAGGAACCTCTTCCCCCCATGGACAGCAAGGAAGAACACGTCATCCAAAGTGAAAGGGCACAAACCTGGATTTGATTCCATTGTCACAAAGACTACAAAAACCAAATCGGGTGATCACCGAGAAATCACACATGGCATGGTGTTAAAACCACATAAGCTTACAGGTATACATTTTCTTTCAAATACATAGTTTATAACTAGGTAGTTTCAGAAAAACCTTACATAATCTAACTTCCACAAAGTTTATAAGGTTTTCAACTTCACTCTTGTCAAAAAGATCTTCTATCGATTTCCCACATAACAAGACAAAATAAGCATCTTTAAATTTTCTAATATACCATAAAATCCAAGATTTCCTTATCAAAAATTAAATAAAAGATGCTCATTTATCCATATCAACAAATTCATGCATTTCCCCAAATGCAATACCAAATATGATGCATTTTCATATATATAGTCATATATATATATATATATATATATATATTAAAGTTACGACACAATAGTTTTTAGGAAAGTATAATTTCCATAAGTAGTTTCCAAAAGCGTGTCTAACCCAAAAACATTTATATAACATGGTTATTTTTCAAAATCCCATTAAAAGGCTACTTACCTCGCAACCGCAAAATCCTAATTCTCCAAGCTCCAAAAGAGATTAGCTAGAACCTCAACAATATCAAGCAAACCTAACATAATAAGCATAAAGCTTACAATTGTATCTAGCTACAATTTAGGAATTGCCAAATATGCACTTAATTAGGCAAACCTAGCATTTAACCTCATCAATAACATATTCCTCTTCCAAAGTTTCTCAACAAATTAATTCATAAGGCATAAACTCCAATTTATAAATTTAACTCATTCAATATTGTAAAGTTGTTATTTACAACTATGTATTTTGTTGGCTTTTATTCCGTGCCAAATTTGATTGTAATTATTATCAATCGTTTATACCCTGTATTTGTTGTCGGATTTGTTGTAAGGGTTGTGTGATAGAGAGAATGTGTGAAGACTCAAGCATTTGGAGGCTGAAGGATTCTTGCGGGTATGTCGCGACCTAGCTTTTCGCGAAGTGAAGCATGTGCCCTGCACATGCTGGAATGCGAAGAGTCAGGCCAGGTGGAGACAGCTGTCTCTCGCGAGTATCTCGCAGGTAAGGCCTTCCTGCGAGACACCCGCGAGACAAGCTGTTCTGCCAGCCTGCACTGACTGACTCACACCTTTTGTACCTATCCTATATATACCCTTATTACCTACAAATGTTGAAGAATGCTTCAGAGAGAAAACCCTAGCCAAACACATTGGGAATTATAGATTGTCATCCCCACCTTTCTCTATACACTTGCTTGTGGTATCTCCTCAACCCTTCCCTCTCCATTTCCACACCATTGAGAGGTTGATAGCCCAAACACTTACCACATCCTTTGAGAGTGTTGAGTGACGTTTTGGTGCTGCTAGGAAGTATTGGAAGAAGCCTGGAATGGCAGATGCAACATGGAGCTTGTTGCGGGATCCGGGGTGCTAGACAAGACACGGTTTCGAGAAGCCTTGTTAGAGTAGGAGCTTGGAGGGCTTAGGTACATTGGGTAGATTAGGCTTGGAGGGTCTCTTGCTAACCCATGTATCCCAACTGATTGTCTAGTGGATCGATTTCCGCTTGGAGGGCGGCGGAGAGGTTTTTCGCCGAATTCTTCGGTTTCCTCTTCGAGAACACGTCTTGGTGTTTTCTATGTTTGCATCCTTCTTCCCTACTCTTTTATATTCCATTATACTGCTGTGTTGCTTAGTTTATGGATTAGAGTAGCTTTGTGTTCATCCACTCGCATTTACACTATTCCGCACTTAATATTAAGTTAGTGTAAAATCTATCGAGCCGTAATTTTAATTGGGGGTCTAAACAGCTCTTGTGTTTTCAACACATTTTCGAACTTTCAAATATCATCTCCAATTAAGAGACCCATGAAAGCAAAATTAAAATATCCTCCAAGACAAGAAATTTAGAACTTCAACTAACTCCAAATAAACCCAATGGCAATGAAAAAATTGGATTTACTAACCATCACATGTTATAACTCAAAACCCTCAAATTTTCCACCGTAAATAAACCTTAGGTAGTCATCATTTGCACAAACCATATACCCACTCATCAAATAATTCCACCAACATAAAACCCATACATACAAACACATAAATATCACTTCTAATGCTCATAAATCACATGGGTATCATTATTAAAACTTAGATAAACAATAACCTCAAACAAAAGTGTAAAACCCACCAAAAAGATGAGAAATTTTTATCTCAAAAAAAAAGATGTGAAGGTGTTTACAGGTTCCCAAAAATTTTCCGGTGATCTTGCCGGAAAAATGATGGTGGAAATGGTGATATGGAGGTGCCGGCAAGAGAGCTTGAAGGAGTAAAGAGAGCATCAGCCCATCACCACTGGCAGTACTCTTCAATTTAAGTGACCGAGGGATGACATCCGATAACACCAGATCCAGAACTTTCTTGTTATGTGTCAAGATATAAGCCTGATAAGCAGCACCATAAGCAACAGCACCTTCTCGATTGACGCTTCCACGAAACTCCTTCACATTGAGGAAGCTCAGCAACAGCTTCTTCACCTTGGGAATCCTAGTAGAACCTCCAACAAGGACAATATCATGGATAGTGCTGTCGTCCATCTTAGCATCCCTCAAACACTGCTCAACGAGTACCACACACTTTTTAAAGAGATCAATATTGATCTCCTCAAACGTATCACGACTAATCTTTTTTTGGAAGTTAACACCGTCATACTTAAAGTCAATGGTGGCATCTATAGCGGATGATAGTGTATCCCTCGCCTTCCTACAAGCAGTCCTCAACTTACTAAGGGCTTTGGGGATCCCACTAAAATCTCTCTTATTCTCCTTCTTAAACTTGTCAACAAAGTGGTTCAGCATTCTATTAACAAAGTCTTCCCCTCCAAGGTGAGCATCACCAGCTGTGGCCTTCATTTCTAACTTTCCCTTTCTAATTGTAAGAAGTGAGACATCAAAAGTGCCACCACCAAGATCAAAAATCAAAACATTCTTGCCAACAATACTGGTTTCTTTAAAATTATAAGCAATGGATGCAACAGTGGGCTCACTGATGATACGTATCACATCGAGACCAGCAAGGACCCCAGCATTCTTACTTGCCTGGTGCTGAGAGTCGGTAAAGGAAGCTGGAACGGTCACAACCGCTCTCTTTACTCCTTCATCATTACCTTCATCATTTCCTCGGCACAAGCACCCTCCTGCTCTCCTCGGTCACCCTGTAATTGCTATAATGGTAACCCCTGTGGCGGGTTTTCCTGCTGGGCATGCTCCCCCTGATCGGCTATCTCTTTCCTCCTGTTAATTATGGTGACTAAACATTGTCTAGCCGCCTGCTGGCTCCCTTTTACCACAGTAATACCATGTTCGGTGGGAAACTTCAATTTCAAATGCAGAGTGGATGGGACGGCTCCCATCGTGTGGATCCACGATTTTCCTAGTATCGCAGTGTATGGGGAGAAAGAGGCCACTACTACAAACGTTACTACCACCTCCTTGCCTTCCATATTCACGGGCAAAGAGATTTGTCCCTCAGGTATTACTATCTTGCCATCAAACCCGACCAATGGTGTATTGTACTTTGAGAGGTCCCTATCCTTTAATCCGAGTCCCCAGAACAGATCCGGATACATCACGTCATCCCTACTCCCCTGATCTACCATCACCCTTTTCACTAAAAAGCCGCTTATCCGAGCAGTTACCATCAAAGCATCGTCATGCATTTGAACTGTCCCCTCCAAATCATTATCGCTGAAAATGACGAATTCGCGAGTTAAGTTTCATCTTCTTACCTACCGATTGCACGTCTGAGCTTCCCTCTACGGGGACCACATTTAATACCCCTTTCCTTCCTACCAGGGCAAGGCTTCTAGGGGTAGCGTGGATGACCTTGATTATTCTGAGTGGGGATGAGAGGGGGTTGCCTCTCTGCGTAGCACCCTGCCCTGTTCCCGGATCCCTAGAGTCCACCACAAACTCCTTTAAGTACCTAGCCTTAGCCAACTATCCGAGATGGTCTCTCAATACTCGGCACTGCTCAGTAGTGTGGCCCTTATCTTTGTGGTAAGTGCAGTACAAGTTCTGATTCCTCTTGGAGGGGTCTCCGCCCATCCTATTCGGTCATCTGAAGTACGGCTCATGTTTAATCTTGTCTATGATTCTGTGCACTGGCTCTTTGAACGTCACATTTACCTCCCCCACTGGCGCTTTTGGCTCTTGGTTTCTCAAATTCCCCCGGGTCCTTGGCTGAAAACTGCTCAGTCGAAGGCGATTTGTCATCGGCGCCTTACCTTTGCTTTGCATCCGGTCATCTTCCAGCCGTTTATATTCTTCAATGCGCCTCATTAGCTGCCTCATGTCTTCGGGAGGCTTCTTAGTCAATGATTCCCTCAGCCCGGACTCCTCGGGCAATCCCATCCTAAATGTGCTTGTGGCAATCTTCTCGTTTCCTCTGCCGATCTCATTGTAAAACTCCCAATATCGGCTAGCATAATTACAAAGGGTTTCCTCTTCCCTCATCTTCATAGATAGCAGTGCGTCTACCGGTTGCGGCACCTGGCTGCATGTTACGAACTAGGTTCCGAACTCCTGTATCAGTTCTGCAAAATTGTGGATGGAGCCCTTGCGTAACCCGTTGAACCATCTTAAAGCTGTGGGACCAAGGCTGGAGGGGAAGACCTTGCACATCAGAGCATCATTGCAGGTATGTAGAGACATCATTTGTATATAGTGGCTGACGTGCTCCACTAGGTCCGTTTTCCCATCATATGAATTGAAAGGTGGGCATGTGAATCTGTCCAACATTGGTGCCCGCTTAATGTCGGCTGTGAACGGGGAACAAGCTGCCTTACGCAGTGCATGGCTCATCGCATCCATAGCTGCATTGTGAGGCTGTTTCTCTTTAGGAGAGTCCGAGCCCCGATCTGCATATTCCCGCGATCGTGAGCGATTTCATCGACCGCGAGATTCCCTTGAATGCGAACGGTCTCGGTGTCGAAGGGACTCTCTTGAATGTGAGCGCTCTCGATAGTGGTGGGATCCTAACCGATTTGATCCCGTTCCATGTCTTTCTTCCCCGGCGCTGGGCCTTCTTTCTTGGTTGTCTTAATTCATTCTGCGGTGCCCGTTTGTCACTTCTAGCTCCAAATCTCTTACCAACCTGCGTAGCCATTCAATCCCTCATCCTGCTCATCAAGCTACTTGTGCCCTGAAGCATTGGACACTGTTCTTTGTGTTTGATATGACCCTTCTCCGTGGCCGAATCGTTCTTCCTCTTGCTCGTAAGCCCAATCTTCACGCCTCTTCTGCCTCTTTTCTCACCATTACTAACCAGGAAGATCCTACCAAGCCACTTTCAGCGTCACTCCCAGAACATCTCCCAAACATCTTCCCCTGCACGAGTCCTAGCGGAACTACTGCCTTGTAGGAGTTCCCCATAGACGGCGCTAATTGTGCGCACCTAAGATGAGACTACTGGATTAGGCCTCACTCAGATTCACAACTTATTTGTGTTAGTGGGTATGAATTTTCTATGTTGCCACCTTCCTACTCTCTCCCTTTTTCTATCTAAATTTTCCAACCCCCCACCTTTTCTCCCACCTCTCTTATTTATAGCACTCTGATTAGTGAGGTGTTATGATTGTTTTTGTAGTTAGTGTAATAAGCGGTCCAGTATCATCACTCATAAGTGGATGGTTAGGTGGGAGTGAGATGGGGTGAAGATGGCTTTGGAACTTGGTTCCCACTTCAGCAATCATGCTTGGCAACGATGCTTCTAGCAGTGCCGAGCACGTTCATGATAGGTGTTTGGACGTTTATATTGTTCGGTAATGATCTCCTCGAGCAAAGACCGAATGGTAGAACCTAGGCTTAAACTCCATGTGGGCCTAGGTTGGGATCTTAGGCAAAGAGGGATGGGAACAATGGGTTACACCATCTATGTTTGAACTAGAGGCCCAAAATGGACCTGGACATCTCGGGGCCGTACACATATAATTCATCAAAACATTCATCATCAGACATTCTAATACTTTCAAACCTAGTAGTTAACTTTGTAGTTTGTTAATCTTAACTGCCTTTGTGCCTTCATGCACAGTCTGAAGAATATTCCATGCAGTATGAGCAACCTCAATATTAGAGATTCTCTTGAATTCCTCCATAGAAACAACATTATAATTAGCATTCATAGCTTTGCTATTAAAAGCGGCTGCTTCATTCTCAGAAGTTTACCATTCACTAATAGGAGTACTGGGCTTCTCCCATCCGTATTTAACGGAATTTCAGACTCTTTCATCAATAAATTTCAAGAGTGCTTTCATTCTTACTTTCCAATAGGCATAGTTGTTCCCATCAAAATGAAGGGATCACAAGAGGGTGACCATGTTCCATGACAACAGGGTCAAGGATCAACTCTTAGGTCAAAGGATCTAAATACTAGAGCTAACCCGCTTTGATACCACTTATATGTTTTTAGACCCCTTAAAACACAAGTTGTTTAACCTAGTTATTTAGCCAAGTGATTACTTAGGTAAATTATTCAAATCTAGGTTAACACAAGTAAATCATATCAAGTAAACAATGTGGAAAATAAAGAACACAATGATATGATAACCCAAGAAAACCAAACCGGTAAAAAACCTAGAGATGATGTAACCTAACTATCCTCAAGGTAAAACAGATCCACTGTGAAAGAATTGAAGTTTTACAATAGCGACTTAGACCACTAACATCCTATTACTACCTCAAGTAAAAAACTTAGTACCACGACCATGTAATAGCTCCGAGTCCACAAACTACTTTTTTATTGGATTTACAGCAACCACAAATACTCCTACTTGTGTTTTCTTTAAGCTCTTTATGCAGCAACTGAAGCGATCACTTAATTCTCGACATCAATCTTGATCTTGATAACCCTAAGTGTGTATGAAAGTAAACACCTCTAAATCTCACAAGAAATTCACACACATAGCATAAACAACAACATAAAACATGGTTAGGGTTTTTCCTTTTATACTTAGGGCAAAACATAAAACACTACACATTATATGGGCTTGGGCCGAGTTAGAAAATTTTGCAGAAAAACATTATGTATGAAGTTCGATCGATCGAGTCTAATTTTCGATCGATCAAGCCTTGCAAAAAGTGAACAGTAATTTTCTGTAATTACTCGATTCCAACTTTACAATAAACATACTTTAAGTCGCCTAAATCTAGACTTTAAGTTTTGATCATGGTTTACCAACATTACATATTGAAGTTCTAAAACATTTAGATCCTAAATCCTTAGAACCTAAAAATATATACTATTTTTTTAGCTAACTATTTATTTTAATTCAAAGATAGAACAGTTACCATTTTTTTTTTATATAAAATTTAAAACTACTAGCTTCTAAGAATAGGCTCTTTTTTTTTTTTTTTTTTTTGTGTGAAAGTTAATAATTCTCTTTACTCCTTCATCATTACCTTCATCATTTCCTCGGCACAAGCACCCTCCTGCTCTCCTCGGTCACCCTGTAATTGCTATAATGGTAACCCCTGTGGCGGGTTTTCCTGCTGGGCATGCTCCCCCTGATCGGCTATCTCTTTCCTCCTGTTAATTATGGTGACTAAACATTGTCTAGCCGCCTGCTGGCTCCCTTTTACCACAGTAATACCATGTTCGGTGGGAAACTTCAATTTCAAATGCAGAGTGGATGGGACGGCTCCCATCGTGTGGATCCACGATTTTCCTAGTATCGCAGTGTATGGGGAGAAAGAGGCCACTACTACAAACGTTACTACCACCTCCTTGCCTTCCATATTCACGGGCAAAGAGATTTGTCCCTCAGGTATTACTATCTTGCCATCAAACCCGACCAATGGTGTATTGTACTTTGAGAGGTCCTATCCTTTAATCCGAGTCCCCAGAACAGATCCGGATACATCACGTCATCCCTACTCCCCTGATCTACCATCACCCTTTTCACTAAAAAGCCGCTTATCCGAGCAGTTACCATCAAAGCATCGTCATGCATTTGAACTGTCCCCTCCAAATCATTATCGCTGAAAATGACGAATTCGCGAGTTAAGTTTCATCTTCTTACCTACCGATTGCACGTCTGAGCTTCCCTCTACGGGGACCACATTTAATACCCTTTCCTTCCTACCAGGGCAAGGCTTCTAGGGGTAGCGTGGATGACCTTGATTATTCTGAGTGGGGATGAGAGGGGGTTGCCTCTCGCGTAGCACCCTGCCCTGTTCCCGGATCCCTAGAGTCCACCACAAACTCCTTTAAGTACCTAGCCTTAGCCAACTATCCGAGATGGTCTCTCAATACTCGGCACTGCTCAGTAGTGTGGCCCTTATCTTTGTGGTAAGTGCAGTACAAGTTCTGATTCCTCTTGGAGGGGTCTCCGCCCATCCTATTCGGTCATCTGAAGTACGGCTCATGTTTAATCTTGTCTATGATTCTGTGCACTGGCTCTTTGAACGTCACATTTACCTCCCCACTGGCGCTTTTGGCTCTTGGTTTCTCAAATTCCCCGGTCCTTGGCTGAAAACTGCTCAGTCGAAGGCGATTTGTCATCGGCGCCTTACCTTTGCTTTGCATCCGGTCATCTTCCAGCCGTTTATATTCTTCAATGCGCCTCATTAGCTGCCTCATGTCTTCGGGAGGCTTCTTAGTCAATGATTCCCTCAGCCCGGACTCCTCGGGCAATCCATCCTAAATGTGCTTGTGGCAATCTTCTCGTTTCCTCTGCCGATCTCATTGTAAAACTCCCAATATCGGCTAGCATAATTACAAAGGGTTTCCTCTTCCCTCATCTTCATAGATAGCAGTGCGTCTACCGGTTGCGGCACCTGGCTGCATGTTACGAACTAGGTTCCGAACTCCTGTATCAGTTCTGCAAAATTGTGGATGGAGCCCTTGCGTAACCCGTTGAACCATCTTAAAGCTGTGGGACCAAGGCTGGAGGGAAGACCTTGCACATCAGAGCATCATTGCAGGTATGTAGAGACATCATTTGTATATAGTGGCTGACGTGCTCCACTAGGTCCGTTTTCCCATCATATGAATTGAAAGGTGGGCATGTGAATCTGTCCAACATTGGTGCCCGCTTAATGTCGGCTGTGAACGGGGAACAAGCTGCCTTACGCAGTGCATGGCTCATCGCATCCATAGCTGCATTGTGAGGCTGTTTCTCTTTAGGAGAGTCCGAGCCCCCGATCTGCATATTCCCGCGATAACGAGTACCACACACTTTTTAAAGAGATCAATATTGATCTCCTCAAACGTATCACGACTAATCTTTTTTTGGAAGTTAACACCGTCATACTTAAAGTCAATGGTGGCATCTATAGCGGATGATAGTGTATCCCTCGCCTTCCTACAAGCAGTCCTCAACTTACTAAGGGCTTTGGGGATCCCACTAAAATCTCTCTTGTTCTCCTTCTTAAACTTGTCAACAAAGTGGTTCACCATTCTATTAACAAAGTCCTCCCCTCCAAGATGAGCATCACCAGCTGTGGCCTTCACTTCTAACTTTCCCTTTCTAATTGTAAGAAGTGAGACATCAAAAGTGCCACCACCAAGATCAAAAATCAAAACATTCTTGCCAACAATACTGGTCTCTTTAAAATTATAAGCAATGGCTGCAGCAGTGGGCTCACTGATGATACGTATCACATCGAGACCAGCAAGGACCCCAGCATTCTTAGTTGCCTGGCGCTGAGAGTCGGTAAAGGAAGCTGGAACGGTCACAACCGCTTTCTCGACTTTCTCAACACCAAGATGTTTCTCAGCAGTCTTACGCAGCTTATGAAGGACCATGGACGATATTTTTTCAGCTGCAAACTGCTGCTTCTTACCTTTGTAGTCGACCTCAATCTTGGGTCTATCATGAGAATCAGAAATGACCTTGAATGGCCAAAGCTTCATGTCACTCTTAACAGAGGCATCCCTGAATTTCATTCCAATCAGACGCTTAACGCCTGTGAACGCCAGATGATACAACATAAGCATCCAATAGACAAAAATATCACATAATCATACAAATCTAATAAAGCCAATAAAGTATTAATGACTACCCAAAAAATAAAGACCAAACCCACTCCAAAGAAAACTACGACACTATGGTTGACATAAAAAAATTACGTGCACATGATCAGCGAATTACATCACAGCTAAATTCTTAGATTATAAAACAACATAAATCTAGCAACATTTTTCTGTAATTAATCTAAATTTGTCGCATCTCTAATTATAAAAAGTAATATAATAATAATAAACCCAAAAATGAAAGAACTTTTGTTACATAACTTCTACATAGTACTGACTAATAGAAATAGCTCTCCTTTCATCTAATAAGAAAGCAAAAAATACACATTGAAGCCAAAAAAAAAAAACCATAGAATAAATCCTCCATAACCATTATAAAATCACAGTTTTTTTGACATGACAACCCCCCTACAAATCAAATCTCCCTACATCAAAAAGACCGTCGTCGTTTTCTAATAAATAAATAATAAAAGAAAAAGGGTCGTATTAGAAACTTTACTGTAAACAGTATTTTTGGGGTTCTTGTCGTCCTGTTCCTTGGCCGCATAACCCATCAAAAGCTCCTTGTCAGTGAAAGCGACATAAGACGGAATCGTCGATATGATTTTCACACCGCCATTTTCCCACACAGCCACTCTTGAGTAGTTCGTGCCGAGATCGATTCCAATAGCAGGGACATCTTTTTCACTGGCCATTGTTTCGAGCAAAAAAATTTTCTTTCGAAAAAGCTTCGAAAATAAAGAGAGAGAGTTCAGCTTGAAAGAAAGAGGTGAGAATGAGCGAGAGAATGAAAGGTATTGTAACCCAAAGAGATGGAAGTGAATGAAGTGCCTGAGCTCCAGGTATTAATTTATAGAGAGCGTTCTTCTTTTTTAATTCAGACGTCTACGATTTACATTATTACATAATTGGGTCCGATTGGATTGAGTTTATTATTGCTGAAATTGAAAATTGCAAACTAAAAACTGAAAACACTGTATCAAAATAATTTTTAATATGTGAATAATATTGTGGGATCTATTTTTAATATTTTTTATTATGTAAACAGTATATAAACAGTATTTTTTGCCTTTTATACAGTAAATTTATGTGTCTTTACTGTTCACTTGCTGACCAAAAAAAAAAACAAGAAAAGAAAAAAACGCAGGAACAAAACGTGCCGCAAAAAACGTTGAATCCAAACGGGGTCTAATTAGTGGAAAAGGAAAATACGTCACAATTTTAGCCCAGAAAATAAAAAATAATAAAGAGGTTTCCAAGGTAGGCCCACGTTCTTCACGGTAAATCCACCGCCTTAAGTTTAATCGCCACACTAGTCAATGAAGTTCACGTGGGTTATTCCTAAATCCTAATTGGCTGCGTTCCTTAGGGACAACTTTTGGTGGGTATTAGCTGCCAATCAGCTGAGCAAAATTACAAAAGCAAAACCCACCTAATTAACCACTGGGTCAAAAGAGTGTATTGAAAAAGCAAGTCAAGAGCACCATATAATTATAAGGGTCATCAAATAGCCCATGGCCCATAATCTGACCTAGAAATCCAATAGCCCATTGAGCTAACGGGTGGTCCAGCCCATTGTTATTGAGGCCCATGGGTAGCCCACTAACCCAGTGGGTCAAGCCATGGGCTAGTTTTTATGCCCATGGGTATCTGGTGGGCTAACCCAGTAACCGAACTTGTTGTCCAGCCCGTTGGCCTAACCCATTAGCCCAGCCTAATAACTCATAATTCATAACAAAAATATATAAAAAGTGTATGAAGGATTGATCTTGAAATATCGTAGAGGAATTTCTTAAGAGAACTCTCTCAACCATTAAGATATCCAAAGTAATTGTACTAAACTTAGTTTACTAAATATATATTTTTCTAGTAGTCTATCAAATTTGAATTAACCATTTGACATTTTTTTATTAAATATAAAATTTAAAAAAAAAACTATTTAAAGACTTAATAAATAAAAAATTAAATAGGTTTCCATCAACAAAACAAAAATTAAATAGATTTGACTGTAAAAAAAATTTCGTACAAAGGAGATTCATTCCATGGCAGATCTTATGAAGTATTGTATTGTAAATTTGTATACACCAATTATGTATTTTGGTACTGTAATACGATTTTGTTTAGTGGAAAGACCTATATGTGAAACATGCTAACACTAATAGTTGATTTGCGTTCTTCTAAATAATAATAATAACTAGTCTCATCAGTCATCATACGCACATCGCACGTGTGAACAAGGGCTTTTTTTTTTTTTTTTTTGGTCCTATTTTATAGCCAAAAAAAAAAAAAATGTGTTTTTTATTTTATATATATTTTTATTCTGAAAATTTAATTTATAAGTGAGGGCCATTTTTTAGTGGTCCTATTTTGTAGCCAAAAAAAAAGTGTTTTTATTATATATATATATATAATTTTTATTTTGAAAATTTAATTTATAATAAGTAAATAAAGTAATTTGAAAATAAACAGTAGAGTGACCTATTTTTTTAGGCAATGTGTTAGTAGGATTTAGAGTTGTATTTTTACTAGATTATCTTTTAGTTTTGTCTCTACTTAATATAGGGATGTAGGAGCATTTTAGAACCATAAAAATGAGGAATCCAAATAAGAGAAGCCCCTTAAATAGTAACTAGCCTCATCGCACGCCGAATTAGGTTTTTTTTTTTTTTTTTTTTTGTGGTCCTATTTTGTAAAAAAAAAAAAAAAAAAATGTGTTTTATTTTATTTTAGAACCATGAAAATGAGGAATTTAATATAGGGGAATTCCCTTAATAGTAACTAGCCTCATCACAAGCGCGAAGCGCCTGCGATGAGGCTTTTTTTTTTTTAGTAGTCCTATTTTATAGCAAAAAAACTGTGTTTTTATTTTTATTTTATATACATATAATTTTTTTTTGAAAATCTAATTTATAAATATAAAACAATTTGAAAATTAACAAGAGAGTGGTCTTATTTTTAGGCAATGTTTTAGTGGAAATTAGAATTACATTTTACTAGATTATCTTTAATTTTGTCTCTACTTAAATATAGGAATGTAGAGATATTTTTGAACTAAAAAATAAAGAATCCAAACAAAGAACCTCTTAAATAATAGAATAGATATAAATATAGTAATGATAATAATAGTTTTTTTATGGGAATAATAATAATAGTTGATTTGCGCAAAAAGAAGATAACCACCATTATATATTATTATATTAAGGGTCGTCAAACGGGCCGGTCGGGCGCCCGGCCTTTTTCCTTTGCCCATGGGCACAATGGGTTGGGCATAATGAGCTATTAACTACTAATGGGCGGGTCGGGCTGGGCCGAAAGAGGAAACCTTAGCCCATGACCCAGCCCATGGGTAATGCCCATTTTGTCTTTAGCGAGTTGGGCTATCAGGTTGGGCCTAATGGGTCACCCATGGGCTTGTGTTAGCATATTATTTTATTATTTTTGTAAGGAAAGAATAATTTTTTATAAGGAAATAATCAATCTATTTTTTTAAAGGAAAGAATAAAGAATTTAATACTTAATTATANTATATATATAAAATTATTGTTTGCGAATGAGATGTTTGGAACAAGTAATTGATCAAAAAGAGATATGGTTTATATATATATATATATATATATATATATATATATATATATATATAAAATTATTGTTTGCGAATGAGATGTTTGGAACAAGTAATTGATCAAAAAGAGATATGGTTTATAACTTATAAGTTACAAGCAACTGATCCATTCTTCTATATACAATCTGGATTCTTTATGTGTTATATTTCCAATGCATAGATCTGGGCCTGGGCTAATCTCCATAAACTTTATAAAGAGTTTATGACTTTTTCAATGAGGACAATTGATTTAAATTTAATCTATATAGTCATTTATATACATGTTTAGGGCTGGAAAAGCGAGTATTTCCTATTAATAATGGAATAATGGGAGGAAATTTGTAAGATACTGTGAAAAAAAAAATCCCCAAATTTCGTAACAACAAGAGTTTAATGGTGAAAGTTTGATTTCGCAAACAATAATTTTATATATATATATATATATATAACGAAATTGTTAAATCGCATAACAATTTGAGTGGTTTCTACCATTTAAGTGAAAAATAAATGATTAAACTAAGCTGCTCCATTATAATAAAACTAGATCTGGAGCTGTACATGAATATGAGAAGGATAAATTACAAATTTGATCTCTATCCTTTATTTTTTTTTTTTTGATAAACTCTCTATCCTTTACATTAAATGTCAAATAATGTGGCCTGTTGTAATTATTAAATAATAAAATTGGTATTAATGGTGGACCTTGTGAACAAGATGTTGGTTCAATCATATGAAAAAAATTGGTATCCCTATTATTACTCAAAAGCAAGATCAACACCAATTAGTGGAAAAGGAAAAAGTACCATAATTAAAGTAGCTTTGCATTCATCCACTATCTTAACTCTTAAGCTTAATGGTCAATTGTGATACAATAAATTCCACGTGGTGTATTATCAATTCACACCATGGGTGTTAAGATTAAAAGTCCTACATAGGGTTGGTGAGATGATTACATGGATCGGATTGTAGATTAAATTGAGAATCGTAGAATTCTACTTTTCATTTAAAAAATGTAAGGTTGAATTTAATCAATCATTTAATTGGCTTTATTCCGTGACCAATTTGCGTGTAATTTAGCACTTAGCAACCCTGTATTTAGGTGGGAAAATTGTAAGGGTAGTGTGTGAGAAGATGTGAAGAAAAGCTCAAGAGTGTGCAAGAAAAACAGAGGCTCACGGCTAGGGCTCGCGGGTGGATCGCAACTGGCAAGCCGCGAAATGCTGGCACGTGAGAGGCACACTGGGAAACTGAAGGGTCACGCCAGCTGTCATGCTACAGGACAAAAGTTCCAGTCTGGCCAGGCCATTACGTCGCAACTTGAATTCGCGACTTGGTCAAGCCGCGAGATCAAGTCGCCAACTTGCCCTGTTTGGCAAAAACTGACGTTTTGCATTCCCTTCTCACCATACTATATATACACCCTTATACCCATCATATTGAGAGAGCTTCTAGAGAGAATTTTGTGAGAGAAAACTCTAGAGAAAAACAAGATTGCCTCATCCCCAATCTTCATCTAAAGAGACTCTACAAATTCCTCCACTCTCTTCCTCTCCATTGTCATACCCTTGAGAAGTCATTTACCAAACCCTTATCTCACCACACCCACGTCTGTGAGAAGGTCCATTTGGTGCTTAGGGAAGCAGTTTGGAAAGGAACCAATATACATTGGTTGATGCTATGGTCAAGTAGCGGAATCCGGCAAGCTAAAGAAGAAATAGGTTCGGCGTAACCTCGTTGAAGCAAGAAGCTTGGAAGGCTTAGGTACTTGGGTAGATTAGGCTTGGAGGGTCTTCTGCTGTTCATGTATCCCAACTATATTTTTTAGTGGATTTTATCACCGCTTGGAGGGCGGCGGAGAGGTTTTACGCCAAGGACTTCGGTTTCCTCTTCGATAACACATCATGTGTTGTCCATGTGTTTGCATCTCTCTTTCCTTTATCTTTGCCTTATATTTACTGCTATAGATGTGTTTATATTTGACTTAGATTGTTTTTATCAATTCTGTTATAAGTTTGTTATCATATTTCGCACATTAATTGTTTGATATAAAGCTTGAATTGGTATTTTTGTATCTGGGAGTCTAAACGTTCAAGGGTGTTTCTTACCCATATTGAATTTTCATTTGGTATCAGAGCGGGTACACTTGTTGTGGTTTAAATACCTAAGTGTGATCCTTGACCCCTTGTGTTATTTACCATGGATGTTGCATTGTATGCCTCTTTGTATGATTTGGTTGATGATAAATGTAGCATGTCACGTGTTTGTGAAAATGTCTCCATGAGTGATAATCCTCATAATTGTGATGCTATGTTACATGAATCTTTGGATGTTGTTGATATTCCTAACATCAAACTCTTGGAGAAAAAGGCTAAGAAGTTTAATAAGGATTTGAACAAGTTATTTTGTGAAAATGATGATTTGATTGCTAAGCTCAATGAATCCAACAAATTGGTTGAAAAATATAAGAAACTTGCTGAAAATTCTGTTGAAAAGCTGAAAGAGTTTGAATGTTTGAATATGGACTTGGATGCTAAACTTGTTTTGTCTAACAAACTTGTTGATGAGCTAAAATGTGAAAATGAATCTCTTAAGATGCATGCCAAGTGTTTGATTGCTGAACCTATTGTTAAAAGGGATGAAATTATTT